>NC_027750.1:24748838-24759848 GCF_000695525.1 Brassica oleracea var. oleracea | reverse complement strand
GGCCTCCACTATGTCGTTGTATGTATCTTCCAAGATATCGTCGAAAATTTCGTTCAATCTTTCTTCGACTTCATCGGACGAAGATGATGTCATTTTTAGGTATCCTCCTTGAAAAAAATATTAAACAAAAATAGTTCCAAATTTTAGTAAAGAATTTTAGTTCTTTATTTTTTGTGAAGAATTTTAGTTCTATATTTTACTAAAGAATTTATCTATACAAGAGTTTATCCAAAAAAATAATATTATAGTAATCCATGAAATATATATTTATTTATATATATATATCCAAAAAAATATATAAACTGGCCAAATGATTCGATGAAATATTTTTATTTTTTTTAAATATCTATTTTTTTCAAATATTCTATAGCAATTCCATATTCATTTTTTTTTTAACAATTGCATAATTACCAAGACTATGGCCACCAGAAATTGTAATTTGAATCAATTATTTCATTTCAGACATATATTTTGGACATAAAAATATATATGACAATGTAGATGTTTTTATGTGCAAATCACTTCACATATCTCGACTAGTTTCTATACGAGATTAGTAAACAAGAAGTGATAGTAGTTACCTATTTAAGTGAAGCAGTACTTCTTGATTACAACTTGTAGCAACTGGTAAACGAGAAGTGATAGTAGCAAAAGCTTACAACAACTTGATAGCAAGAATATTACAAAGGAAACGAAATACGGCAGTAGCAAAAGGAAACGAAAGGAAAGAAGAACTTGTGGAAACTAAAGACGAGCTGGAGTGAAACTTATAGAACATGGAGTGATACAGTCACTCCCGTGAGTTGGTTCACATGAAGCTAAACAACAAAACACTTTCAGAAATGCACCCGTGACTTGGTTCACATGTCCTACTGCTTAACCTGAAACAACACAAAAGACAAGAGTTGGCTAATTATTAAAGTTATATGACATGTGACTAGATAGCTAACTACGCAATACAACATGTCTACCTAATACGCCAAGAGTTAGCTAACTACTCAGGACTACTCCAAACAAGATAGCTAACTGCTCAATACAACATGTCTAATACGCCAAGAGTTAGCAAATAACACAATACCTAAACTCATAACATCTCAGACATAAGTTTGAGTTTAAGAGATGTTTCCATCTCAGTGAGTGGATCTTTTTTGGAAAGTAAACGGTCGAGCAGTTTCTGTTTAGAGAGTTTTTCTTTCATTTCCATGATGGCATGTATATGTGACAACTCCTCTTCTTTACCACTCTTCTTCCTCTTAGTAGCAGCTTTAGCAGCCTTGACCCCCACGGGTCTAGCCTCTGGTTCTCCCACTTCATCTTCTGTGTCTACCTCCAGCACTTGTTTGCGCTTTTCCTTGCCACCGTGATTAGCCAGATAGGTAGAGGACCATTTCTGGTCATGCCTCAGTTCCCTCCAGGCATGTTCCAGGGTGAACTTGTAACTGTGATCATTGTAGAAGTAGTCTAGTTCAGCTTTCATCACATCATCATCATTTTGACCACTTCTCTGCTCCCTCAGAGCCGCATCATAGCATCCAACGAACTTGGACACTTGCTCGTTAATCCTAGCCCATCTTTGCTTGCACTGACCAACCTCTCTAGGTATTGTCCCAACCAGCTGAGGGCTTGCGTTGTAGTAGTCTACAATCCTCCTCCAGAATGCACCAGCTTTCTGCTCATTGCTCACCACCGCATCTTTACTGGTGTTAAGCCAAGCACCAATAAGGATTTTATCCTCTTTCGGAGACCATTTCCTCCTCTCTTTCACAACAAACTCGACAACAGACTCATCAGGACCTTGGCTACCCAACCAAAAAGGTTCGGGTGAATCAAGGTAAACTGGAGATTGAGATTACGTAAACAGTAGGTTAACATAACTAGTCTTCTTATCCATGGTTAGAGAAGTGGTCTGTGTCACTCTAATAGCAACACAGAGCCTTAAGTAGGCGAGCTTTACCTAAGAAACATTTAAAGGCAATAAAATCCGAGCAGTTAGGAAGGTAGAAAGAAAACTAGTTGCATTTAACACCAATCAAATCAGACTAACACCGAATTCATTAGGTTGTAAAACATTTAAAACAATCCAATCTGAGGCGGTAGGAAGGTAGAAAGCAAAACAACTAGCATTTAACACCAATACATTCAAAGAAAAGAGACTACTAATATTTTTGACGTTTTAATTTTTATTATTCAAAGAAAATACAGTACTATATGTTTTCTTTAATTCAAAGAAAAGCCACTAGGAAGTTGTAGTTTCGTACCTTATTATACAGACACTCTCGAGGTTTTAGACACTCCGGTTTACTTCTTTGAAGCTCTTGCTGCAAAAACATGCGATCAAACAGTCAAAAGTTTTACAAAATTGCCTAAAGGACAACTAAAAGCAGAAGAGATAAACTTACCAGTCAGAAACATGACCGCCAGACCTAAAAAAACTAATACAGAGACCAGTAGCCCAACTTCCAATGCAAAGCCATTTCTAACCCCTGATTTCTTCTTAGATAACTCACAGACGGTCTTCTGTAGCTTAACCAGCTTCTGGTCACACTCAAAACCTTGATCCTTAAGCTGCCTAAGTTGTCTCTGAATGTCACTCATCTCCTCTGTAACAGCCACATCCCACCATTTCCATATGTGGCAGTCCCCATCATCGATATTGTCGCAGGTGAAGTACCTTCTCCCTGGGTCTTTACGCGTGTAAGATGTTGCAACAACAGGCTCACCACCACAGTAGCATGTCGTCGGGATTCCATCATCACCCTCAAGTTGAGGTGGGTACTGAAACGGCTCAGCAATATGGTAGCTACTCTCAGCTCCATCGGCGTACAGTTCAGCTTCTGCTTGAAGAAGGGACGTTATGTCATACTCGTCTGATGAAGAAGGCTGGGTGTTGAGTAATCTTGTCCCATGATTCGTTAACCTGAAAGAAATCATGTAAGCGAAGAAGATAACGCGAAGAAGATAAAGCGAAGAAGATAACGCGAAATATAAACTAACACCAAACTCGTCTAACAATGCTAATAAGAAACTTTAAGAACAGAACAGTCCCATATATATCAAACCGTAAAATACAATCTCAGAGCACAACAGTTACAAAAATTATAGAGATCAACAATGTCAGTATAGAGATCAAAGGTAAACCGTTACTACTAAGCTACAATATGAATAAGAACAGAAGACTATGACTACAAACGAAGAAGATAAGGCGAAGAAGATAAAGCGAAGAAGATAATGCGAAGAAGATAACGCGAAGAAGATAAAGCGAAGAAGATAAAGCGAAGAAGATAACGCGAAGAAGATAAAGCGAAGAAGATAATGCGAAGAAGATAACGCGAAGAAGATAAAGCGAAGAAGATAATGCGAAGAAGATAACGCGAAGAAGATAAAGCGAAGAAGATAATGCGAAGAAGATAACGCGAAGAAGATAAAGCGAAGAAGATAATGCGAAGAAGATAACGCGAAGAAGATAAAGCGAAGAAGTCAATAAACCCCAAATCGATTGAAAACCCAATTTTTCTAAACCCTAATTTCAAACGTAAATATCCCCAAATCAATTGAAAACACAAAACCGAACACTAAATTGAGAGGAAAACAACATCAAACCTAATCTAAATCCATAAATCTGCACGAGAAGGCTTCGATTTACCTTTGTATCGGGACGGATCGAAATCGCCTTTCCTCGAGAGTTTTCTTTTTTTCTCGGCTTCGGTCGAAAATGAAATCTTTTTTTTTGGTATACGAAAGACGAAAACCGACCGAACGTATCACCGGCTGCCACGTCTCTAAGGATCAACGCCTTTAAATCCTTAGTTACGGATTCATCCTTAGCTTATTTAGCTCAAATAATATTTTTATAATCCGATAAGCATATGATTAACCGCTAAGGACCATCAACGTTACCCCGTTGCAGCTGCTGTTAGCTTTCGTCTCTTTTATTTCCTTTGCATCTTAACTTATTCAAGAATCGAATTTCTCTGAAAACTGAGGGGTCGATGGGGGTATTTATAACTTTTTCTGGATAATTCTGATATTTTTATGAAATATCTCTTTGTTAATTTTTCTAAAAAGACAAATTCAGTTGGGTTTAAAGTAACTTTGTATTAAAAAGATACAAGTCTAAAAGAACATTTTACTATTGATGGGAATTTTTGTTTAAAGAATATTTCATTTTCAATATTTCCAATAGATTTAGCAAATGTTGTTTTTTTAGCAAAACAAAACTCTTGGCTTTGAAATGTGCATTTTGTAATGAATCCATTATGCATAATAAATATAGAAAGTAAAATCTAGACAGTTTATTAGTTATATAAGACTTTCTAACCAATTAGTCAGATCTTTGACAAAATGATGTCACTGATTTTCCCGGTTAGTTTTCGTAATATGTTTAATGCAAAATCTCCGGTTATGATTTTATTTAATTAATATACTACAATTGAATCTTTCTTTCTTTTTGATAGAATAATTGAATCTATCCAAACATGTTTTCAATCATCTGTTTAAACTTTTCTAACCACTAAAATTATATAGAAGAATTTCTAATCAACTCTAAAATTGGTAGCTTCGTCTTATTTATTTTTTGTTCATTTTATTCAGCTATCAAAAAGGTAGTTGTTTGGTTTTTCAATCATTTGGGTTTCTTTGACTGTATCTTTTGGACTTTCTTCTGATATGGGCTTTACTGGATTGGGATAAAAACTACTTCCCTACGGGCAGTTGCATTTTACACTTTTTATTTTAATTTAAAAACCAGCTTTCAAAAAATCAACACATCAGATTCTCATATATGATCGAAACCTATTATTTTACAAGGAAAATGGTCGACATCTCATTTACTTCTTTAAAAACCATCAATGCTATTCCCAAGTTTGGCTTTTCAAAACCGGTGCCTTCTTGGCTCTTGGACCTCTTATGATTTAATCCTTGTTCAGAAATTCGCTTAGCGCTACGCGTACGGTACACTAGGTCTAACGATTTATTAAAAAATCAGAAAAAATCAGAAAGTATGCGAAGAAGAATTTTTTATACTTTTATATGTATAATACCTTATTTATATGTATAATACAAAATATTCTTGGTACTGAAATTATAGATTTGTAAATACATACCAAATTTTTTCACAACAATACAATTATGTTATTTACAATTCAAATTTAGTATTACAAAATATAAAAACAAATCACATATAGGAGAAAAAAAAGTTGTTGGAACACTTCCATAATTGAAATAATGGGGTCAAATACTAACAATAAATACTTTATCGGGATCAATATGCAAATTTACATGAAACATTTGTCACGTGTTACGTAGCTACTGACACCACACGCTTCAACCATAACTTTATGACTGGAGTTACCTTCTTCTTCTTCTGTATTTTCTAGTGATTTTATTTTGACTGAATCTTGTTCTTATGTTAAAACACATAAACCTAATAACGGGCAAAGAAAAAAAGCTTTTGTTTCAGGCCAGTCCTCTCACCAAAAATGCTTTGTCAGCCTCCGTTAACTATCACTGCGTATGAAACGAAAATTCACCGTGAAATAACCGATTTTAACCAAGCGATTTTGTCCATTACGCGGCCGATTTTATAAATCTACACATTCCACGCTCGTTACTCGGCTCACCGCGTAATGCAACCGAAGTTGTCCATTTCACCACGGTGCCTAACCGAATCACGTGTAATCGGCCGATTAAACGTCTCCGCGGCCGAGTTTTAGAACAAGGGATTTAATATATGATGATCTCTCCAAGGGTTGCAGATAATTTCAGAGCACTTTGCACCAGAGAGTAGAGAGTATGTGATAGAGCTGCTCCACGATCTTCTTTTCATTGTGTTATCTACTGCATAAATTTTTGAGATGGAAATCCCAAAAGGAAGCATAATGTTCATGAAATCTTCTCGACACCAACGACACTGCCAACAAAACAAATCTCAATGATAAAATATAATAATTTCACGGTAAAATGTGTAGCCGACCATGGTCAATATTAGAGCTTGAGCTTTAGTAAAAGAGACGATCCAAGTTTGTTACAGATCGGAAAATATGAAATGTATTTACTCAAACTCAATGTTTACAATGTACCAACTCCTATATATATACATGACCGGTTTAGTAAAAGGAAGCTAAACCAATCACTTAACTACATGATTGTACTTAACCATATGATTCTCATAATCTAATACCCTCCCCTCAAGATGGAAGACACAAAGTGTGAATTCCAATCTTGGATATGAGACTCTTGAAGATTCCTGGTTGCACCGGTTTGGTTAGTGTATCAGCAAGTTGTAAGTCGGATTTAACGTGAAGCGTCTTCAGAAACCCACTCTGCAACTTCTCACGCACAACATGACAGTCGATTTCCACATGTTTTGTCTGCTCATAATAGATTGGATTGGAGGCAATGTAGAGCGCAGATTGATTGTCACAAAACATAGTAGCAGGCAACTATGTTGGACAATGCATTTCACTCAGCAATGTCGTTAACAAGATCAACTCGCAAGTAGCATCTGCCATTGCTCTGTATTCAGCTTCTGAACTGCTTCTTGACATTGTCTGCTGCTTCTTGGAACGCCAAGATATTAACGAATCTCCAAGAAAGACACATGAGGCAATAGAATAAACCTTGTCCTGGATCATTGATGTCTTGCATTTTTACACCTTTTAAGCATTCATTTTCATCACATTCTAGCTCACTTAGATTTGATTTAGTATTATATAGTGCATTTGCATGTTCATTTGTATGTTTTCAGGTTTTGGAGTGGTTATAATGATTTTGGAGGAGATTAAGCCACAAAAGGTTGAAATATCAACATGGATGAAGGTCTTAAATATATTCTCTGAAGCTCATATTTTGCAAGGGCATAGTAAATTGAGTTAGCTTTCTAATGGAGGTAGTTTCAAGTAATTTGGAGCTGTATTGAAGAAGTTATAACCAATTTACTAGAGTCATATCAATCATACCGCAAAGATAGGATGGACCGCGGGTGGAGGCCACAAGCCGTCCACGTATTTGGGCCAGTGAGGTCGAGTAAAGAAGGCATGGGCCGCGGGTGGAGGCCGCGGGATGAAGCCGTCCGCGGATTCAAGGCAGTGAGGTCGAGTTTAAGCAGAGATGGCCGTGGGTATGTGTCGCGGACGAGACCTGGCCGCGGAATTGGAGCATATCCGACCGCAGACTACGGCCGCGGACCGAGCCAGTCTGTGGTCAAGACCCAGAAATCACTTTACCCATTTTCTATCCGGTTTGTCCCGGATCGACCCGGTTCGATTATATTGTCTATAAAAGGTATTTTAAGGGATTGAAAACCCTAGACTGCCTAAGCTATAGTTTTGTAATTTCTCTTGTTTCTAAATTTGAATCTTGTGAATCTTGTTTGGTTTAAGTATTTATTTTGTTAACCTTTGTTTATCTATCTCTTAATCTCTTGTTTATCCAACAATCTATTATGGGTTTGTGTGGTTTCATGGAGATTAGTGAGTAGAACCTTTAGAGTTCTTGGATTTAGTAGACTAGAATGATTAGTGCTTGATCTATGATGCTATGTGCTTAATCTAAATGATCTTTACTTGATTGGTGTGTTTAATGCTAAATATAGGTTGGGAAATCATATCTTGATAATAAGTTATTTCATGCCCGGAAGGTGTTCGATGAAAAATATCAATCAATGTGCTTTACTTGCTTACCCAACGGGAGTTGATGCTAAGGTTGTTTAGTGGCTATTAGAACTTGTGATTCATGCATGCTTGATGGTAATTAACCAATGGGAATTGATGTTTAAAACTTGATTAGGAAAGGAGTTATTGTCACGAGAGTGGATTAGCTCAAATTAGTGATATTAGGCTTAAAGATTAGCAATTGTTGATTGTTTGAGCATCTTGAGATAGTATTTTATCACTCTAGTCAATAACTTGACCCAAGAGCTTGTCTTTATTTGCTTGTATTTTCTTTTAGGTGTCTTTCTATTTCACTAGTTTTAGATCATAAACCTCTTTCCTTTTGCTTAGATTAAGAAAGCTTGTGTATTCTTGGTGTTATAAGTCTCTAGTTCTCTGTGGATTCGATCCTAAAATGCTACAATGACATACCATTCGATTGTTGTATTGTTGGCACATTAGGTTAATTGACTTGTGCTTAAACGCTTAATCAATTTGGCGCCGTTGCCGGGGAACTTGTAGATTTGTCATTAGGATTTCAAACTTTTTTGAGACTAAGCTTTATTTTCTTATGTTTTGTTTTGCTTTGTTTGGTTACTAATTCTCTTCCAATGGTTGTTCTTTTGCAAGGTACATTCACAAGAGAGGAAGATCATATCTCTTGACTTGGAATCAATGCTCAAGGCTATTTTGGAGAGTCAAGAAAGGATGATATCTAAAAGCTCCACATCTTGTGAAAGAGCTTATGAACCAACCACCTCATTGGAGTATCAACCACATGGAGACTTTGGTCAAGGACACCAATATAGATATGGTGAGAGACACCAACCTTGGGATTTAGAGTATGAAGAAGAAGAAGCTAACTTTCCTCAAGCCTCAAATGAAGAAAACATCACCAACATGCTTGAGAAGTTGTTGGAGAATCAAGAAAGGGGAAGGATTGAGATGGAAATGCAACTTGATTCTCTTTCCACCAAGATAAATGCTAATGGCAAAGCTCTTAGCTCAAGGTTGGATGGAGTTATAGCACATGTGAAGTCTTTCAACAACAACATCTTTCACATGAATGAAGATTAAGAAGAAAGCATCACTCTTCTTTACAACACGAACACTTATGAAGAACACACCATGGATTTGGAAATTGATGTTGAAGAGGATGTTCAAATCAAGGATGGATTTCAAGAAGAACCTGAAGACTCTATATATGAGCTTGAAGTACTCCTTGGATGCATGGCAGATGAGAAACTTGTGATAAGATATGAAGAGCAAGATGAACCAATTGCATCCATGGCTTATTCAACAAGGAGCAATGATAAAGAAGTAGGCTTGGTTGAAAGAAGCCTTGAAGATCTTTGTGGTGATGGTTTAATTGTTGAGTGCATGAAGAAAACAAGAGAGATCTCATTGGTTATGGATGAGTTCTCAACCAAGGAGGAAATGCATGTGAAGCTTATTGCTAAGAAAGGTACAAGGGGTGAAGAGTCTAAGGAGAATCAAGTGATTAACATTGAAGAATCTCCCAAAGAGGTGCAAGAAGAAGGCTTTCCTATGGACAAACCCTTTGACAAGCATCTTGGTATTCTCTCCACCAAGAAACTCATTGTTGATGATCCAAGGAAGGTAACCTTTGAAGAGATTAGAATGAATGAGTTTAGGGGTTGGTTCTATGATGAGTATGATCCCGGTGATCTGAGCTTTGACAAGAGGGTCTTCACTACATGGGTAAAGAGCTTGAACACATTCCTCCTTCACTTCTCCGCTTCAGCCCGTCTCTCCCAATGGAAAAAATCTGAGGCCAAGGGTCCTCTACCACCCAATTCAGCCAATAACTCCAAGTAAGTGTCACTCCAACCTTGTACATATTTAGTTTTCATGTTTATTTCTTCCCCTTAGATCTCTTCTTTGAGCTTACTGATATCACTCAAATTACCCTAAGGAGTGAATTACTCTCTCAAATAAGAGATGCAATACTTAGGGATCGAACTATATCACATCATTTTCTGTTTTGTTTACTTGTCATGAGTTTCATGCATTGCATTGTGAATACTTATTTGCATAGAAAAACCACAAAAATTGTTTTTTTTTGAAAAAACACCAAAACAAGCATTTAGATTCATATCTTGTTCCATTTTGATCTTTAGGATTTAGTCTATAAGCATTTAGTTTCCATTCATGCATTGGGAAAAACCTTGTAAGGAACACATGTCTAGAACTCAATTTGACATGCTAGCTAAACATAGCAAGTAGCTTAAGCATCTCTTGAAAAAGCTTGTAAGCTTCGCGTCTTGAAAACTCTTCTTGAAACATGTTGCTTGCTTGATGATTGGCATTGTCCTTGAAACCAACTCCAACTGAACTAAGGCTTAATGAACTTAATCTCTCTTGCATATGGACATTTGCATACTTGATCATGGGTATTATACACATTTTGGTTATCTTTCTCTCTTTGTACCAATCTTGTTGGGGTCAAAATCGGTCACGACGGAATCGATGTCCGAAAGTCCTTAGAAAAACCGAATCTCGGTCAAAACTTCAAAAGCCAAGAAAACGAACAGCTGAAACGGATCGCCCGGCAAGCTCGGCCGCGACACAAGCCAGCTCGCCCAGCGAGCACGGCCGTGTTGCCGGTCGACTCGCCGGCGAGCTCGGCCGTGACACTGGCCAACTCGCCCGGCGAGCACGGCCGTGTCGCCGCTCGACTCACCGGCGAGCTCGGCCGTGACACGGGCCAACTTGCCCGGCGAGCACGGCCGTGTCGCCGGTCGACTCGCCGGCGAGCACGGCCGTGTCGCCGGTCGCTTCGCCGGTGAGCACGGCCGTGACACGGGCCAACTCGCCCAGCGAGCACGGCCGTGTTGCCGGTCGACTCGCCGGAGAGCTCGGCCGTGACACGAGCCAGCTCGCCCGGCGAGCACGGCCGTGTTGCCGGTCGGCTCGCTCGATCGTGCCACAGATCGGCTCGCCCGGCGAGCGCGGCCAATTCTCCGTGGATCATTCCGAACCCGGTCCCATCCCATAACCATGCATCTTTGTCTGAAGTTTCCGTAACTCAGTCTTTGGGTCCGTGGATACGACACCAATGTTCCGTCTAAAAAACATCGTCGAAAGTTTTCGGGAAGTTAGGAAGGTTATGTCTCTCGAACGGTTTCCTATTCTTCATAGTAGAGTAGGTTACGGTTAACTTAACACCAACTGCCTCGGCTATGCGAAGAAACAGGGTTCCGTTGGAAGAACCATGCCTATACCAACGGCTACTTCGCGAGTAAAATCGTAAAAATGTTTAAGTCTCGATACGGCCTAAAGAGGGTCCGAATTGCGGACAACGGCCCATCTATGGTCCCAAAAGACTTGAGCCCAAAGA
>NC_027750.1:24745687-24748644 GCF_000695525.1 Brassica oleracea var. oleracea | reverse complement strand
TACGGATCTATCTCTCTCGCAACCACACACGCTCAGTCCGATAAGACGACCAACGCCGATAAAGACCCGTAAACGCACGACGGGACTCCCGTCGATGCCAACGCTGATAAAAATCCAGTTGGAAACATATCAACGGTCACTGCCGACACCGCGATACTAGACCAGATGAAGGAAATGTTCACCTCCGCTCAGAAAAAGTCGGACGAACAAGGAAAACTTGTGGCCTCTCTCGAAAAACAGGTGGAAACCTTAACGGCGAAGGCCAAGAGTAAAAACCCGCGCGGGGAAAGCCCCGTGCGGGACCACAAGAGCCCACAGCAGTAGAAGACTTGATTTTGAGACTCCGGGCAATCGAGCTGCACATGCGGACAAGGCTTCCTCAGGCCAAAACCCTGATGAAACGCTCCAGCCAGGTGCACAGCCAACTGCGGAGAACCTTCCACCTCCTACCGAGAGAAACGAAGGAGAATAAATCTAGCGCATCAACCTGGATATAAGCGACCAGTCCGAGCACTTGGACGACAATGCTGACATCCACCCAAGAAGAACGCGATGCGAAGCCAGTCCACTCGGCAGGACGCGTCCTTCGAAAAACCCATGACCGAAGAAAAAGAAAACCTCTATTGGGTAGAACAGGAGGAGCTGGCCGAAAAGTAGGCCATGATCCACCGCGGCCAACACAGACAAGCTCGCAAGGCTGCCAGAAATCCTGATGAGATTGCCAGAACTCCTGATGAGATCCACGATCTCCGCGAGTACATCGCGAAAACCGCAGCGGAGTTGAAAGCGGTGAAATCACAAATCCACCACGCGACAAGCGCTGCGCCCGAGATCGACAGACTTCTCGAGGAAGCACGCAAAACCCTGTTCACTGCCCGGATTACTGAGACCAACGTCTCGGAATCGGGGAAGATCAAAATTCCCATCTACGATGGCACCACCGACCCGAAAGCGCACCTGCGGTCTTTCCAGATCACGATGGGGAGGTGAAAACTCAAGGAACGCAAACGAGACGCCGGCTACTGCCTCCTCTTCGTCAAAAACCTCAAAGGAGCCGCGCTCGAATGGTTTTCTCGCATAAAACGAAATTCCATCGGAAGTTTCTGCCAACTTGCTTCAGAGTTTCTCAAGCATTATTCCATGTTCATGGACAGAGAAAACTCGGACGTCGATCTCTGGAGCCTGTCTCAAAGAGAAGACGAGCCACTTCGCGAGTTTATGAACATATTCAAGCTAGTAATGGCAAGAGTCACCGGGATCAGCGACAAAGTGGCAATCGATGCTCTGAAGAAAACTCTCTGGTACCGGTCGAAATTCCGGCAATGGGTATCCCTCGAAAAACCGAGAACGATTCAGGATGCTCTTCATAAGGCATAAGACTTCATCATAATGGAAGAGGAGATGAAAATCCTCTCCCAGAAGTACAACCCGCAGAAGATGCCCACGAAAAAGAAAAGCTCTCGAAACGACAAGTATGTCCACCACGAGGGAGAAGATATCCAGGGCGAGCACAACTACACTATCAATTCCGAACAAGGGAAGACCTCCGGAAACACCTGGTCCAGGAACCCGTATAAGGATAAATCCTACTGCGAGTTCCACCCGACCAAAGGTCATTCCCCTACGAACTGCAAAGCTCTCGGCGCAAGGCTAGCCGTAAAACTCCTCGATGGCGACCTCTCGAAGGTCACTAGCATAAAAGACCTCATCTTGGATTTCGACCGCCCTCCCAGGATTGATAAAGAGTCTCCTGAGAGGGACGAATGCGCAAATCAGTCTGGCAAAAAACGCGGAAGAAGGCAGGATGACCTTGGAGACAATAGTACCCGCCGGAGGATAAACATGATCATTGGAGAATCGCAATTCTACTGTGACTCTGTTTCATCCATCAAGGCCTACGGAAGAAAAGCGGAAACAAGTTCTAACTGGACAACCCGGTCCCTGACCGTCAACACTCCAAACGATACGATTGTTTTCGAGGAGGAGGAGACCGTCGGACTCGATAAACCTCACTGCGACCCGCTAGTCATCAACTTGGTGATATGAGACTTCGAAGTGGAAAGAATCCTCATCGACACAGGCAGCACGGTCAACGTCATTTTCCGTGACACTCTCTGGAGAATGAACATCGAACTCGTAGAAATCATCCCAGAACCAAAACCGCTGACCAGTTTTTCTGGCATGACATCAATGACCCTCAGATCGGTCAAACTTCCGGTCATGGCAAAGGAAGTCACGAAAATCGCTGACTTCACCGTAGTCGATAACCCGGCCATCTATAACGTTATCATGGGAACCCCATGGATCAACGCAATGAAGGCGGTACCGTCGACATACCTCCTTAGCATCAAGTTCCCAACACCAAACAGAACAGCAGTAATCTGGGGATGCCAGAAACAATCTAGGCTCTGCCTTTTGGCCGAGCATAAGCTACGACAAAATCGGAATACCCCTGCGGTTAGGCCGAAGCGAGTCAAGAAAACTCAAAGTACTCCCGAAGGTTCCACAAAGAGCGATTCAGAATCACTCGCCCAGGCAATGGCTCCGGACAGCGACGCGATCCCGGAGTCCATCGCCCTACCAGCGGAAAACCCGACTCACGAAACGACCGCCGATTTAACTAAAGCCTCAACGGCCAAATTTATAAAAACGGCCCTATCCAACGAGTAGAAACGCCCGTAACAACAAAGCAGAACTACTAGATGGCTTGATCCTCGAAAGAGGTACGTAGGCAGCTTGTCCTATTGACAAGTTCAGCTATCCCCCTGTCCATAGTCTAACCTTTCGTAAAAGTAAAGGTTCTCCTACATCCGACGAGGATACCATAGCGCGTTATACATGAAATCCAAAATTTTGGTCAGCACTCCAGACGGTCTCTGGAGAGTGCTCGGTTCGTTCCATACAAGTCATATAAGCCGGCGCCAAGTCGCGGACTTTAAATCGGAAAGAACCAGGTG
>NC_027750.1:24743370-24745614 GCF_000695525.1 Brassica oleracea var. oleracea | reverse complement strand
CCCTAAACCCAGTCCTACTGGTCCACTAACATCTCAAGACATGATACGAGATCTTAAAAACATGTCCCATCGTCTATATCAAATACGCTCACAAAACTTCGCGAAACTCCTAAACGTTTCCGAACGCCCTCGTTCAGTAAGAGCAAACAACCAAGACGATAAACTAAGAGTTAAGATACGAAGTGACTACTCGTATCTTTCCCTCACACTTGGCAGAAGTATAAACTAAAACGCACAGAATGTCAATGATTCATTATATATATAGAAGCCGCAAAAAACGGCTAGGACCCAAAGCCACCAAACGGCCGGTCTCAAACACATAGTTCACATAGCCTCGCAAGGCCATAACACACATAAATCAAATACGGCCACACTCAGCCTAGATACATCAAACCTCGAAATAAAACTAAGGGAAATAAACCTCAAAGGTTAAAGTCGAAGAAACCGGACATGGAGACCCCGAACGAGCTTGCAGGCTGGTCCACCTCTCCGTCCGTATCCACCTCTCTGTCCGCGACTCTGGCACGTTCATCACCGACACCGGTTCCCGCTTCCGCCGTGTCCTCCGAGACCTCAATGGAGTCCCAAAGCTGTCGGAACCTTCCTTCGATCGGAGGAACCAAGGATTTAGCATGGGCACACCCGTTCATAAGACCCGACATCTCGGCGACCTCGGCAGGAAAAGAGAAGTCCTCGTTCTGCGACTCGTAGAGGGTAGCAACCGAGCCGCGGCACTCGCGAAAATCGCCCACGAATTTTTGATCATCCTTAAAGCTCTTGAATTCGGAGGCAAACAAAGCAGCCCTCCGCTTCATTTCGGCGACAATCGCTCTCTTTCCTCTCCTCTCGGCACGAACAAGGGCTCGAGAATGGAGCTCAGCCTGTCTCCAGCTCTGTTCTTCGACCTCCTTCCGAAACCGAAAGAGTTCCCTTTCAGCCTCCTCGGCTTTGAAGTGAGAGATACGCGACTCCCAGAAACTTCCGTCGAGCGCCGCATTGAACACCCTAATCCCCTACATGAACTTAAGATCGGAAAGTGAAACAAAAAAAAGTATAATTTAGACAAAAGTTCAAAGGATAAACCTCGTTGATTAAGCTGGAGCCTTCGGCTACTACTTTCTCCTCGACTCTTCGTCCAGCGACTTATGAGTAGTAAAATCGGGAGGGAGGTCGGCAAAAAAGTCGCTGGGAAGGGGAACCTCGCTGGTTCCAATCCTTTCCCCTGGGGAGAAACCAGGGTTCCATTCTGGCAGCGGAAGGTTCCCAAGACGTTCTCGGAGGCAACTCCCTTGCCTTTCCGAGACCTGATTCTCTGCCTCTGAGCAGGCAAGACATCAATGACCGGTTTCACGCCATACGGAACGTCCAGAGGCTGAGAGACGACTCGAGATCGATGGAGCACCACCGTGCTTCGAATCCGTTCGACGGTGAAGGAATTCCAGAAGAACGGCCTGCTACGGAGAAGATCTGCTTGGCAAAAAGATCGGCAGGAATCGGCGGAAAGATCCTGTTCACTGCAAGATAAAAAAAAAAAATCATCTTCGCATGTTTTCAAGGTATCAAAACGAAAAATATAGCTATTCGTATTACCACGTATGAAGTTCCACTCCTGACGGAATAGGTGGAGGTAGCTCTCCTCGACAGACTCCCCATCTATCCGGATAAAGAAAAAGCGCTCGAACCATGCCTTAGGATGTGAAGTGTGCCCATGAATTATAGCCATACCCTTCTTTGGCGCCATGCGGTATGAGCCATCGATCCCCGTTCCTCTCTTAAACCAAAATCCCTCGAAGTCGCCAGGGTTAAGGTCCATTCCTAGCTCGTAACTCAAGATCAACACGCCGAGCCAATGCTGCAAGGCCAGAACGCTTAGCTAGCTGATCGAAAGCCCAAAGTGGCGAAGCACGCGGACGATGGTACCAGAGATCGGAAACCACATACGACAATACACCAGGAAGGCGTCGTAGCAAGTAAAGAAACCTTCCGGAGGGTCCTTCGCACTCTCGTTGCCACTCGGGATCCAAAATACGACTCCACTTGGGATCTGGTAAAAGTCCCTGAGAGTCGTGAGGTAGTCGGAAGAGACCATGCTCGGTGCAAAGGGTGCGTTTGGCGACCTCACGGGCCTCTTAGGAATCGGAATGTCTTGTGAAGGCGGAGGCGAGCCACAAAGAGCTTTGTAGTACGCATCCTTTATTTCTTCCTCAACTTCAAACTCTTCTTTCGGGGCGATCACCTCATTGG
>NC_027750.1:24728681-24743188 GCF_000695525.1 Brassica oleracea var. oleracea | reverse complement strand
GTACTTATACAATTTTTTTTTTACTATTCACCTTCGATCTTTCGACAAACGATTACGTCTAAATTCCACCTAGAACAGACCATACCGCAAGCTAGGACCTAACACCCAGGTCCACGGATCCTAGCTAGCTGGGAAGCTAACTGTTGGGGTCAAAATCGGTCACGACGAAATCGATGTCCGAAAGTCCTTAGAAAAACCGAATCTCGGTCAAACTTCAAAAGCCGAGAAAGTGAACAGCCGAAACAGATCGCCCGGCGAGCTCGGCCGCGACACGAGCCAGCTCGCCCGGCGAGGAATATACAAAACATCAAGCACTCGTGAACTAAGTTTGATTGTGCCAGAGAGAGTTACTGAAATGCGACTTCCATCAGGTAAAGTGACAAAGGTGTTGCTAATTGAGTTAGTATGAAGAAACATTTTTAAGTCAGAGCACACATGGCAACTAGCACCAGTATCAATTATCCAGGTAGGAGCTAAAATAGTAAGGCCGTTCTTCATTCCCGCAGAAACAAAATGAGAGTTAGTTGTGGTACCTGATGGTGGAGTGTCAGAGGACATATGAGTAAGAAGATGAGGTTGTGGTTTAGACGTAGAAGCTGTTCCAACCGAGAGATGTATTTTACTACCAGAAATCTGTGAAAACGTGTCTGTGGAAGGAGTAGATTGAGTACTCAAGACACTGAGAAGTTGGTGGACTTGTTCCTGTGTAACCGTGCCCAAGAGAACACCCTGTTGAGTGTGTAGAGAAATACCACCAGTGTCCTGAAGAACCATATTGGAAACATTTTCCTTACGAGGAGGCCAATTCTGCGTAGATTTCTGTGAGCCTGAAGGTTGAACTTGATTCTGCGACTTGTTGTTGAATTCATGAGGCTTATACCCTTGTGGATATCCATGTAGCTTATAACATCGATTGATAGTATGACCCGCCAGTCCACAATGAGAGCAAATGGGGCGAAACCGATTCTTATTGTAACCACCATTGTAAGCTGCCACAAGAGAATCTTCAGTATTATTCTGAGAGACATTAAACGCAACAGTACTTGCACTCTTCATCGACTATTGCCTTTCCTCCTGAGAAACAAGGTTGAACACCTTAGAAATGTTTGGCCTTGGCTCCATCATCAGTATCTGACCTCTGGTCGCAGTAAATGTATCGTTGAGACTAGTCAAGAACTTCAAAATGTGATCTTGTTCTTCTCTATCAACTATCCTCTTAAGACTAGCACAGTCAGGACGACCACATCAACAAGTATATGGACTCTCATGGTTCTTCAACTCTTCCCAGAGCTGCTTCAACTTCGTATAGTAGTCACTGATACTCTGAGATCCTTGTACTTCAGCAAATATTTGTTGCTTTATCTCTGCAGTCTGTGGTCCATCACTTTGCTTGAACTGATCATGTATATCCAACCACATCTGGCAAGCCGTATCCAAATACATGATACTCTTGGCAATCTTCTTCTCCACAGCATTAACAATCCAAGTAAGCAAAATATTGTTGCAACGAGACCACGATGGATAATCAGGATGATCCTCAGCTAGTTCCGGATAGGTTCCAATAACAAAAACAGCTTTATTCCTAGCTCCTAAAGCCATAAGCATCGATCTACGCCAAGTATTGAAGTTACCTAATCCAGCTAGTTTCTCAGAGACAAGGGAGATACCAGCGTGATCGGCACTATGAGCGTAGAGAGGATTTAAGTTTGGATCTTGCAGAGTCGCCGCCGGTTGTCGATTCTCACCAGACATAGACGGATTACGAACCTCCAGTACATTCGCCATCGAAACAAAAAATCAATATCAAGAAACAGAGAAATCGATTGCGCGAAAAGAGAAACGCAAATCAAAGTTCAATGAAAGGAAGAAAACGAAATCAGAAGTGTGATTGTCACAGATATGAACTGATAGATCGCAAAAACCTCAAGAAAACACAGCTCGACGAAGAGATTCACCAAATCGCGGAGAGAAAGACTCATTTGAGATTCGGAATCAATAAGAATCGCCGAGAAAGAGCTGATTTTCTGAGAAAAAGAAGTGGGAAAGCGAAGATTCACTTCTCTGATACCATATTAGAGCTTGAGCTTTAGTGAAAGAGACGATCCAAGTTTGTTACTGATCGGAAAAATGAAAATGTATTTACTCAAACTCAATGTTTACAATGTACCAACTCCTATATATATACATGCCCGGTTTAGTAAAAGAATGACCGGTTTAGTAAAAGGAAGCTAAACCAATCACTTAACCACATGATTGTACTTAACCATGTGATTCTCTATATATATATGACCGGTTTAGTAAAAGGAAGCTAAACCAATCACTTAACCACATGATTGTACTTAACCATATGATTCTCATAATCTAATAGTCAAAACGCTTTTACGTGATGAAGGAAATCAAGATTCGAGAAGTTCATTATTTGTAAATATGTCGAAGCATGTGGTTGTTGCCAATTGTGGTTAACTTTCTTACATCATAACTTCATTTATCCTCTCCTTCTATGTTTCTGAAACTAAGGATTAATTAGGAGGCTAATAGAGATATTGCCTATTGCCCCCTCTGTTATTACTACTGGTCATGTGTCTCGGCTTTTGCGTTTGTTTTCCTTTTCGAGTCTTTGTAGTTATAAGTTGGTAGATATTAGTCATTGTAGGATCAACTTGACTTCTTTGAGAAAAAATGTGTAAGAGGACAAAAGTAGGATCGAAAAAGAGTGTTTCACTCGAATTTGTTGTGTGTTAAAGAAGAAAATCTTGGAAGATTGGAGTTTAATAATTCTTAAAAGAGCACCTCTTGAAGGCAAGTAGTAAGAAAAAGAAAATATTTAAGCAAGAGCTTCAAATTATACAAAAATTTTTTTTTTTTAAAAGAACATAGATTCCACTTTTTGATATAGTTTGACACTTTTGAGTAGAGCTTTATCTTTTCGAAGCATGGTGACAATTGTATTTTGGAAACAAACTGTAGTTGAATGCTTTCAGGTATTGTTTTTGGATAATATCTAGCTAATTTTGTTTATTTGATTATATAAGATATATACATAATTATTGTTTTTATAGGATGAACACCGTATACGAGTGAGGAAAAATTAACGAATTCAATAACATGATAGGATTCGTCTATTATAATCATAATCTGGTACAAAAACAAGTTAATTTTTCAAAAAACAAATGTACTCTAAAAACACTACTATAGATCACTTATTATTATAAAAAATTATATACATATAGCTTACATATTATTTTAATATTTTGAAAAAAACATTTATCTCTAGCTTATATATTATTTTACTACACTGAATTTCTATTTTTATAAATTAGAGATGTTTTCACATGAAATTTGATATTTTGAACTAATAAATTTCTCATTTTTAACAAGTCACAGTTTAATATATCTATAGATGAGAGAAGCTGTTAATGGAATGATTAATTGTTATTTTGAGGTAGCATTTGATGTTTTGTTCTGTAAATGTAAGACAAAGTGTTTGGAAAAGGATGAACTTGGAAACTTGTCCTTTTAATCGCAAGTTTGGTGCAGTGCATGATTCTATGAACTACCAAATTTTAGCAAAAAAAAAAATGATTCTATGAAATATAAGATTTGGAAAAGAGGGGAGGCGTATATAAACAAAAAGGAGTTTGTCTTTGTTTCAAAAACGTATTTTCTATATATGGGTTTCAACATTTTTGAAAATACATGTCTAATTCTTACATATTTTGAAGCAAAGACAATTTTAAAAAAAATAAGCTTACAAGTCTAAAACAGCATAAAAGGTTATTTTCACAAACTCATTGCAGACAAAAACATATTTAAATTCTAAAATGAATAAAAAAAACAGTTTTCAAGTGTTATTAAACTTTTCAAGAGGAGATGGAGAAAAACTAACAAGATACATTACAAACATATTTAAAGTAATGATTACAGAATAAAATAAATCATCACAAATGATATCATACCATGAATTCAATTATTTTATAAAATTTATATTTTTTATCTCACAGCGTAGCGCCCAATAGGGGAGTCAATTCGGGCTGGCCCGGCCCGGCCCGGCCCAAACCCGCTAAGCCCGTAAATATTTGAGCCCGGCCCGGCCCGGCCCGAAAATTATTTGGGCCTAAAATTCAAAGCCCGGCCCGGCCCTTATAGGGCTATAGGGCTTTTCGGGCTTTTGTGGGCTTTTCAAAAAATAATTTGTCATTGCCACTTCCATCGTTTTAATACATGTGAATTTTCATTAAAAAAAGAGTTTCATTTTTAAAAAATAAAAAATTTATAAAGTGAGTGTAAAATTTTCTTCTCTATCACAATTTTTTTTATTTTTTCGTATGCTTTAAAAACATTTTATACACAAACCAAATTTAATAAGATTTAAATAATCAATTATCAATTAAAACAAAAAATATAAGAGAACAAAATTTATGATAAACATGGTCAAACGTTTCATACTTTGTATTTTGAAAATAAAAACATGTTGTACATAAAAGAAGAAGGTACTTTTGTAAAATTTAAAATGTAACACTTGTAATGATGAAACAATAAAGTGCATTAACAACTTTTATATTTGCTTTATTAGAGTTTGGATAAAAATATTAAAATAATATATCAATACTAATAATAGTTTCGATTACAAGAAAAAATAATTGACATGTCTAGCGCCCACATTTATCTAGGAGAAAAGGGCCTTTTTCGACTTTAAAAATTCCGGTCGTGCATTTTCAGACCTGAACAAAGAGCAAGTGTGATTTTATGCCCAAAGTGTAAAATTATTTGAAATTCCTACCCAAACTTTACAATGTAACACAAGATCCTACTTTGACTAACTAACCGTTAGTCAATCGTTATTTTTTAGTGTAAATCTTAAAACAACGTCGTTTTATAATTCGAATTAAAATAATTAATATTCTAAAAAATGACATACTTGTGTTTGATCCCTGGTCTCACTCAAGCAAAAGACGAAATAGAAACCACTGTGCTACTGCAACTACATCGATAGTATAATAGATTATTATTAACTTTAATACATTTCTAACCTTTTGAAATATATTAATAACTAATAACTCATATATCATCTCATAATTAAATATATATATCATATTAATAAGAAATGTATATATGTATACAAAATCTAATATATAAAATGTATATTAATAAAACATTAATTTTGATAATATGATATACATATATAAATCACATATGTATACATATATACATCATTAAATATATATATATATATATATACTCATTTTATCAAAATTGTGAAATAAAACATTAATTTTGAAATAAAAAGATTATTTTGATACAACATATATACATTTTAACATTAATTGCGAAATAAAAATTAATTTTGATGATATGATATACATATATAAATCAATGTATATATGTAATTATATTTATTTTTTATTAATATGATAACATACATAAATCAATGTTTCATGTTTATAAATTTAAAATTAATGTTTATAAGAAAAATTTGTAATGCACATTTTGTATACATATATACATTTTATCATTAGTTGTGAAATAAAACATTAATTTTGATAAAATGTATAAAAAATATAATATATAAGTTGATGTAAAAATTATATTTGTAATTATATTTATTTTTTTTCATTAATATGATATATATTTATATAATTTTTAATGATGAGATGATATATGAGTTATTAGTTATTAATATATTTCAAAAGATCATAAATGTGTTAAAGTAATTAATAATCTGTTACGTTAATGATATGGCTGCAGTAGCATGGTGGTTTGTGTTTCCTTTGTTGCTTGAGTGAGACCAGGGTTCGAATCTCGGGTATGTCTTTTTATATATTTTCAATTCGAAACGATAAAAACGACGTCGTGCAATAATTGTTTCAATACCATATCAGTTGTATCTACGCGTAGCAGTCACATTCTTCACACCAGTTGCAAGCTTCACTATAGTCTTTCTATTTGTTGCATTCCCAGCAAAACTCTTAACCTCAGGCTTTGTAGCAGACGTAGCTACATCCTTAGTTTTATCTGCTGATACAAAAACACCTTCAGCTTTCAAACATTCTCCTTGATATCCAAGACCACATCTATCACTTTGCCCCATACTGAGAAGATGATCTAGCTGATTCGTCCCTTATTCAGCATCCTCAAATTCTTCTGAGTCTCTGCAAGTTGAGCACCAGCCTGTTGTGCTTCTTCTTCTTTCTCTGAAGCATACTTAAGAGTTTCAGCAACTTTATCTTCTAGCTTGGCTTTCTCCTTAGCCAAATCTGAATTCGTCTCAACCAACAAGAAAGTCTTACACCAATATTAAGCTTCTTGAGTGTCACATGTTTAAGCTTCTTGAGTGTCACATGTTTAAGAACAAAAACTTTACACTATACCAATATTAAGCTTCTTGAGTGTCACATGTTTAAGAAGGATGGAAAGGTGTTTACATGCATGCAGGATCCACGACATACCTGTCATAGCTCCGGTCATAATCAGGGTCATATGTGCTACATATTGATCGGTTTACAAATGTTATATCTATAACTTCTAGTATTGGTAGAGTAAGAGAAATAGGACTAAGTTATATATATTCTAAGTGCGTGTGTAATGCGTTGGTTACAGGTATCATCACCTAACGGGAAGGAACTATACAAAAAAAACAAACGAGACGCATGGTCAGTTTGCGTTTACAACGAGCGAGACAGGAACATACTTTGCTTGTTTGTCGTCTCATCATGATCAGTCACATTACACAGTCAATGGCACTGCTATAGTCAGTCTTGACTGGAAGATGGGGATTCGAACCAAAGACTGGGATGCTGTTGCCAAGAAACAAAAGATCGAGGCACAATTAATTCATAATTCATATAATACAATATTTTCTGCAAATTAAAACACATGTGTGGATGAATAGCTTGAGCTTCGAAAATCTGAAGAATGTGTTAATGAAATTAGCGCAAACATTATCTATCTAAGAGTCAGGTTATTTACACCATCTTCTCAGTTTGAAATCTTAAAACTCTTATCTCTCTCTCTTTTGATGAATCTTTGCTAATTATAAAAATATTGTGCAGGGAAGCATATATGAGGGAAGTAAACGACAAGACTAACAAGAGGGTTGCACAGTTTAGCTTTATGTCATTAGGTCTCTCTATTACAGTTTCGCTTTTTCAAGTTTGGCATCTCAAACGCTTCTTCCTCAAGAAGAAGCTTATCTAACTTGATTGGTTCCATTAATTATTAGAGTAAAAATTACAATATTGTATCTTTCTTGGGGGATCACTATATAGTCATACCAAGTCAATAAAGAAACACTTATCTCCTGAGCAAGAGAATTAAGCAGGAAGAGGGGAAACCCTGGAATTCATAGGGAATTCCTCTCTGTTGTAAGTATTATAAATATAGATAAACATGACAAACATAGAATAAACTACGAGAAGAATCATTGTCACTACCGAATTGTGTTCGCCGTAAATAGAAAAATAAATCCCAAAAAGCCAACACAGCAAACCGCAGAGAAGCGTGATATAAGCATGTTTCATCTCCATCCTAAATTTATCTGATAGCTGAATCAGACCTGTCCCACCGATGAACAACGATATGGTGAATAACGACATGTACAACACAAACGATACGTCATGATCCGAATAGAATAGCGGAGATACCAGTAACACCAATAAAGCAAGCTCCGCAAAGACGAGTTGAGGAATCCTCTCTTTCTCTGTAGTAAAATCCTTGTAACCATTAGTGGAAGGAGGATCGGTGAATAAGAGATACCTGAGTACCGTCACTGCATAGAATGTTGTGGCACTCACAGCGCCGTCCCTGAGGAAACGAGAAGATGCTGGTGACTTTCCCCCAGGTGGCCACAGAAGATTGAGTGATACGGAGAGGCCAAAGAGCGAGAGTAGAGTCATTACATACCATATTCCTCTGAATACAATCACATCTCTTCTACTCATTTCAATATTCTCCATTGTATAATATATATTCTCCCCTCTTTCTATGTTTTATCGTAACTTATTATACGTGTATATATACTCAATGAATTAGGTTATTGAGGGGTTTTAGATTATGCAGTATAGAGAGATCTTCACAAGATCACAACTGACAAATAAATGATAAATAACTAAGTCAGTATGTACTTATCCGTTTGATAATACTCAATGAATAAACAATTAAGACTATTCGGAGAAATAAAGTTTACAATTAAGACTAAGGGTAAACCACCTATTTTTTATCGAAACTTTCATATACAAGTACCATATACACACAAAAGTGTTTGAGAAAAAGACAAAAATATCACTAAATCAAATTTTTGTTTCGAAACTAGCACTCAAGGTCAAAAATCACAAAAATAGCACTTAATGTTTTATCAAAAGTCACAAACTTAGGGTTTAGAGTTAAAGGGTCGGGTTGATTTAGGGTTTAGGGTTTAGGGTTTAGAGTTTACGGTTTAGGGTTTAAATTTTAGGGTTTAGGGTTTAGAGTTGAGAAATGAGGTTTTGGGGATAAGATTTCAAATTTTGTAAAATAAAAAAATTAAAATTTTCAAAGGAAAAACTTAGAAATGTGCTATTTTGGTCATTTTTGTTTTTGAGTGCTATTTTTGTGATATAAATTTAGAAGGGTGCTATTTTGGAGATTTGTCCAAAGTGTTTTTACCTCATTTTATTTATCCATCAATTAAAAATTAAAAATCTACTTACCCACAAAACTAAAACTTAGAAATCTTTATATACACATACTGTAAACAGATTTTATTGGGCTATAACATAAATCTAATTGTAAATCATCTAACCGATAATTAACCAAACTAAAAACCTAAGTTTTTTTTCAAAAAAAAAGAGAAAAATAAATGAGGAATCTTTCTCTTCTCAGGCGCTTCCTGTCGTTTGTGATGATGGTTAGCACAAAGGATAAATGTGATAAAGATCGAATCCACCGCTGTTTTTGAATCCACCACTAAATTTCTCATCGATAAGGAGGTAGGTGAGTGACAATACCGAGTAGTTTTTCTTGCTTTCGACACAGAGCTTCGCTTGCAGATCTCAGTAACCATCAAAAAGGTGCAGCAACATTCTATAACAACTCTTCAAGTTCTGTTTCTTCTATTCCATATTAATTCATTTTGCACACTTATTTTTTTGAGTATTCGGCTGATGTATAGGAGGATGTTCTGAGAGTAGACATGTTAATGTCGTTATACAAGAAGCCCTGCCGCTATTAGCATGAGTAGGACAATCCTAGCTGGCAAATTCAATTTAAGTGCAGCAAAATGACGACGAAAAGGTCTCTTCCACTACAAGAAAAATGAGTTTTATTAGCGGGCGAAAAACGCTATATAACGATACGATAGCGGTTTTTGAAACGCTGTATCATCGCCCGTGATTAGGGATGTCAATTGGGCACATTGTTCATGGGTGGTCCATGTCCAAATCGATATGGACTAATATGGTCACACCTAAATCTGCCCGAAATATTTTATGTCCAAATGGACTATGCCCAGATACGCCAAAAGTCCAATGGACAAAACCAAATGGACATGGACCGCCCAAATACGCCCATATTTTAAAAATATCTAGGGTTAGTATTTGGAGAAAAAAATCTAAAATCACAATTGGCCTCCGTCTGTCTCTCGAGTCTCGACTCTCTCTCTCGACTTGTCTTTCCGCCTCGTTTCTCCATCCCTCGAGCAGTGTCTCTCCGCCTTGTCTCTTCATCTCTCGAGTTGTGTCTCTCCATC
This sequence comes from Brassica oleracea var. oleracea, assembly GCF_000695525.1. Lineage (NCBI taxonomy): Eukaryota > Viridiplantae > Streptophyta > Magnoliopsida > Brassicales > Brassicaceae > Brassica > Brassica oleracea. Next base: position 24,733,467 of record NC_027750.1, on the reverse strand, counting down.
TCGACTCTCCTTTCCGTCTCTCACTTTGTCTTCGATTCGATGATGGGACGATAGATCAAAATTAGACATTTTACATTAAATGGACATCTGGACTCTATGGACAGTCCACCTGGTCATGGTCCTATTTGGACATGGTCATATTTGGACATGGTGCTATTTGGTCTTGACCAAAAACGTCCAGAAAAAAATAAGCTCATTTGGACACGCCCAAATCCACCGGTCCGTCCAATTGACATCCCTACCCGTGATAGTAGGTAAAGGACATTACATAGCGGTTTTTAACACTGCTATCTTTTCTTCCGCTACAATAGCGCTTTTCTATCCGCAATTAAATATTCTTTAATAGCGTATAATTTTTGTTATTATAACATTATTAAAAAATAAAAAAAAATAAGAAAAAAATAATTTTAAAAATTTTATATATCAATTTTTTTATACTGATACATGAAAGTAAACCAAACTAAACTTAAAACTAAAACCTAGTCTACGTTCCTTCTCCGCCTCTCTTCTTCTTCTTATCTTGCCTGCCTCTCTTCTCTTCTTGCTTGAATCTACCTCCATCACTATAGCTAGCTTACCCTTCCTCTTCCATTATGACTTCGTAGGCCTCTTTTTGTGCATCGCCCGTTGTCTTCATAACTCCCCGCCGTCTTCAACTTCTTTGTGCGTCGGCCGCCGCCTCTGTCTCTGGATCACCATTACCTCCTCTATGTCATCATTATTCCAGATCTGTAAACAAAAGCGATAGATTTTATTTAAAAAAAAATGAAAAGAAGATGAACGCTTAAGTAGAGATAGACCAAGGGGAGGAGGCGAGGGGTCATGGTTTCCAGACTTGAGCAGAGGTGGTGAGCTTAAATCCGTGACGACAGACAGCAAGTTTGAGAGATCGTGAGATGAGGATTGAAGAGATGGTGAGAGAGGAGGAGACGAGAGATTGCTAGAGAAGAGGAGACGAGAAATGCAAAAAAAATTAAAGTGAATCACTTATGCCGCCTCTGTCTCTGGATCACCATTACCTCCTCTTTGTCATCATCATTCCAGATCTGTAAACAAAAGCAATAGATTTTATTAAAAAAAAATGAAAAGAAGATGAACGCTTAAGTAGAGATAGACCAAGGGGAGGAGGCGAGGGGTCATGGTTTCCAGACTTGAGCAGAGGTGGTGAGCTTAAATCCGTGACGACAGACAGCAAGTTTGAGAGATCGTGAGATGAGGATTGAAGAGATGGTGAGAGAGGAGGAGACGAGAGATTGCTAGAGAAGAGGAGACGAGAAATGCAAAAAAAAAAAATTTAAAGTGAATCACTTATGCCCCTTAGATCGAGTTAAATCTACGGTGGAGATCAAATATAGAAGCTATCCTCACCCTCCTGTTTTCACCAATGAAAAAAATTTCTCTTTGTTTTATTAACTGACCAATTAGAAAAAAAAGAAAAAAGATTAACAAAATAATGAGTTATAACGATTGGATTAAAACCAATCAAAAACTGTTTTATTGTGTAACTAATTTTATTAATATATAACCTAAATTATCATTTACGTTTATAAAGTTAATGAAGAACTATTGAATTTCAGATTTTAGAGCAAAAGTCTATGTGATAGAGTTCTAAGGTTAGATTTAAGGTTTGAAAAATTAAATTTGAAAAGATTATATTTTTATAAGTATTATCTTTCAGATTTTTGATTAAAAAAGGTTAAGGTTTTGTGTTGAAATTCTGTGAGTATAGATATAATAAATTTATTTTAGTCTTAACGTGTATGTTTTAGTATTGAAATTTTAGAACTATCAAATACGAAGTTTATGATTTTAGATTTAGAGATTATGTATGATATAGGGTTTGGATTTAATGTATATAGGTTTGGTGTTTAATTTTAAAATATTTAAGTTTATAGTTCTATATTTAAGATTTGGAGTTTAATTTCTAAAATATTATAAAGATTATAACTATATTAGTTAAATTTAGCTTTTTAGAGTATATGGTTCAGAAGTTTGTTTAGGGTTTAGGGATTCAAAAAGTATACTATTATAACGTTTATTATTTTATGTGCTATTAAATGAATACTATCATAGCGTTTCCAATTATGCCGCTCTATCATGACGTTTCCAAAAATACAACGCTATCTAAAACCACCGGATATGTCAACCATAGCAGAAAGCGTTCATTAGAGTTGGTACTCTCATGATTTGATATCTCTTGATAAATTGGATGCCTTGTTTAAGTATTACATTTAGAGGACTGTGGTTGATGATCAAAAACTAAAAGTAAATGATTTTAATATTATGAGATGATCATTTATAGTCAAACTAAAACATAGGATTGGAATATCTTTAAGTTTAAAATTTATCTTCTTTTTGGATATAGAATAGGGAGAGAATACGTTATCAAAGCATATGTGTCTCAAAACTCCACGAGTTAAGAGTGATGGCCGCATTTGTACGGTCACATAGCTAATGCATGCACAGGATTACCAAGTTTAGTTTTTTTTTTACCACCCACCAATTTTTCTTATAATCCATGATTTCAACAAAAATGCAACTAATATACAAAATTTTATAGAATTAATTTACATTTGAATTATTTTATGCTTTGGATTTTTTCAATAAATAGATAATTTCTGGTCATTCTTTTCTAGCGGAAATTGAGTTTGAATTAAAGAATCAACACCATTAATTTACCCGTTCACTTGATTCTCGTATTCTACTATACATGGATGAGTTTTTACCTAGTTTTTAGATATTTTCTTCGAAAATATTCTTATGAATTATAGTATACTATTACTTGTTCACTAATATTGGTTCAACAACTAAACATCCTAAAAATGGTTTGCATAGTTTTAGATATATCTTCAAAAATATACTTATGAATTACAGTATAAAGTTAATTGTCCATTGATATTGGTTGAGCAAATTAAATATCCTAAAAATTATAAAAGAGATTCCGGTTAAGGCCAATGACAGCATGCAAAACAAATTCTGTAAACTTAATTACTAATATACTAGTAGTTACGAACATTGTGATTCCAAATGTTTTATTCAAAACAATAATTATATTATACATTCGATATAAATACAAATCGTACTATCATCCAAATCCCTTTTGTACATCAACATATAATTTTTTTCAAACCAACAATTTATCAGAAGAAGTTATTAAAGAAGTTTATGTAACTGTGATATCAAGAAGAAGAAAGCTTGTTTTACTGAATTTTCATTTCATACTTTCTTAACCATGAACGATTACATATGAGTTTATTTATACAAGAAGAAGAAACCCTAGAGGTTCTATCCAGCTGGCATGATCCTACTCTTCTTGTGAATCTAAGGCTGAGAATTGGTTGTACAGTTTTAGCCCATTCTCTCTTCTGACCTCTTGCGTCATCTGTACTTTGCTTTCTCTACTCTTCTTATCTTCAACTTCAAAATCCGACAGTTGCGCGGGTGATGCTATCTCACATGGGCCTGTCTTCTTCGTCGTGGATCCTATCTCCTCAAGGCCCACTTTAGCTTTCCCTTTTACGTCCATTACCGCAGCACTGTCGCTTTGTACATCATGCCTCTTAATAGTTATATATTTCATGGATTGGAGCCTTAAGGACTGAGACACAACTATACAAGCATCTCAATGAAAAGGTGATCCACTGGTGTTTGAGGCCGAACCAGAGGAGCTAAACGGCAAGAGATAAAACAAAGGATTCTTCCCGCCATTATTCCGGTCTTGTGGCAGCTCTTTGCGACACACTGGACAAGTATTACGCTGTACTAGCCAGGGAACTATACATTCCGAATGGTAGATATGTTTACACGGCAACTTTCTTGCAACCGATCCGACTTCAAACCGGACAAGACGGATCCAAACCGAGATGTTTCTTCCTAATCTTGACCTTTGGCATTGAGTTAATTACGGTTAGTGAAGCTGGAGGTGGACCACGGCGGTTTTGTGCGGAGAACCGGTTAAACAATTCTTGAAAACTCGATTGGTTTATAAGAATCAATCTTCTGTTGTTGTTGCCGGGACGGTTAAGAGATTGTTTATTGGATACTCCGAAAAAATCAAAAGGGCTAAGTTCAACATTTTCATAGAGCCGTTCATGAGAAGTGTTACCACAGTAAATGCAAACCCCTCCTCTTGAGCCTTCAAGGAGAAGACGGATTCCTCGTCTGCATGTACTACACCAATGTGTGTTTTTTCGGCTAGTCATGGATCTGCGAGAAAATAAAAGTTATTCTTTCTCATCAAACCATTGTTAAGGACCTTTCAGACCAGAAAATGAAAAACGCAATTCTACTAGATAACATTGCAAATGGAAAGAGCCTCAATATCAAACGGAATCTTCTAAGCTGCTTGTAATTTTAATTCTCCATTATAACTATTTCTAATGTATTTTATTATTATTTTTAGAGAATTTTTAAAATATAATTCGAACTAATTCCAATACATTTTTATAAAATGATATTTTCTATTTTGTTCTAAACATTTCAAAAAAAAAATTCAAATATGAAAGAAAAAATAACAATTTCTTTCCAAAAAGTTAGGCTATAAATAGTTTTTTTTTCTTCTCCTAAACGCTATTATATAAGAAAATATAAAGATGCTTAAGATATTTTTTTATCAATTAGAGCGTAAACAAAAAAATAGTAGTAGTTTTCTTAAGAAGATTTGTTTAACATGAAGGAAGATAAAAAGACCTCCTCGACCTTTATCTCTCTCTCAATCAAGTGGGGAGAATAAAAAGAACGGCTTTTTGCAAAAGTGACTCAAAACTTGGAGTCAAACAGAAAACTA
>NC_027750.1:24717054-24728581 GCF_000695525.1 Brassica oleracea var. oleracea | reverse complement strand
ATTGTATATCGATTGAATATTTAGTGGTTCTATATTACAATGCTAAGGATGACAAAATATATATAATAATGGTAAGAAATCTTTTTCAGCCTACTAAATTATAAGCAAAATATCTTAGTGATCTCTGTTGAAAAAAATATAGACCGTCCCTGAATAGAAATTGCCTGATGTTTTTCTTAGCGTAAAATATCAGTAAAGAATTTTTTTGAACAAATAAATTGATGTTGTAGCTATTTGTTTGAGTTGTGGAGCCGTTATTATGGAAATCTCAACGATGTTGAAGATCAGCTTTACATTTATCAATTGGATGTATGTTCTGTATATGAGGGATTGCTATTTTATTGACATACGCGAGGTGTATAAATTTATTTCAAAGCAGTGAAATAATGTTTATAATTTTTGAATACACAAATTGAATGACTAATAGTTGAAGCATAAAATGTAAAATTTTGTAGAGTAGGTTTTATATGAAATATATAATCTATTTTATTTGTTTGTAATAGTAAGATTGTCGCATTTTTCTTTTATTTTGTTGGGGGAGATACGTTACAGTGGCATATGTCCTTGCGAGTGTTGTTAAGCAACAATGGAGGATTTTCACATACGCTCAGTGCATTGACTTTATTGATGTCTTTCGACATTGATTTCATGTAGTTTCCGTGTCCATGCAAATAGATACTGATGCTAATAGATAGTCCACCAATAGGTTGTTGTTGGTTTTTTTTTTTACAGACGGAGTGGATTTGACAAGACAGGTGAGGGTTCCATACATGCTCGGTCTTTCTTCAAGGCATCTAAAGCATTGGGCTTATTTAATTATCTACAGTTCCAAAGTTATTCTAGTGTAGTATTATAGAAATCTTGAGTGTCTCACTTTAAAAAAAAAAAAACTTAGATCAACAATTAATCTTTTCTTTAATTGGTTTTTATCTTTTTAATTTGATCTAATTGTTTATTACATACTATTGATAGTGACATTTTACAATTTTATTTTATTTTGTTAACCACAAAAAAAAGCATGACATAAATAGTTCTAAGCATATTTGAAAAATTTGACCAAAAAAAGAAAGCAAAATTTTAAAAGTTTATTTTGAGTTTTTCTAAACAAAATATAACAATAGTAGAACTATAATTACATGTAGAACTGGACAAAAAACCTGGATCCGGAAAATTGAACCGAACCCGATCCAAAAAAGTAATATCGAACTTGAACCGAAATTGATTAAATATCCGAACGGATTCAAAATTTTGATATTTAAAGAACCGAAACCGAACCCAATCCGGTCCAAAGTATTTTGGGTACCCGAATGTATCCGAAATAGATTTAAATACCTAAATATGTTACTTATCTTTAGATTTAATATGTATTAAAGACATCCAAAATATTTAAAATACTTTTAAGTTTTCCTAAATACTTGAAAATATACACAAATAATCAAAATTAAATGTGTAAAATAGCTAAAATATATTCAAAACACTACAAATACTTGAAAGACTATCCAAATATTCAAATCAAACCAATTTATATGTTAATTTTATGTATTTTGACATATATTCAAATTTATATGTAATATATAATTTTGTTTATAGATTTTAAGAAATTTTAAGTATATAATAAATTTAAAATTTTATAAAATAATTTAAATGGATTATCCGAACCTGAACCGAACCCGCGAAGATCCGAAACGAACTCGAACCGAAATTTAGAAATATCTGAATGGGGTTGAAATCTTTGAACCCGAACACCCGAAACCCGAATAGATCCGAACCGAATCTGAATGGGTACTCGAACGCTCACCTCTAATTACATGGAATTCTAAATTTTTATCAAAATAATTAAGACCACAATTTTTTTTCCCTATATACTCGGTCCTTCTTCAAAGCATCTAAAGCATTGGGCTTATTTAATTATCTACAGTTTCAAAGTTATTCTAGGGTAGTATTATGGAAACCTTGAGTGTCTCACTTTTAAAAAAAAACTTAGATCAACAATTTATCTTTTTTTAATTGGTTTTTATCTTTTAATTTATTATAATTGTTTATTACATACTATTGATAGTGACATTTTACTATTTTATTTATTTGGTTAACCACAAAAAATATGACATAAATAGTTCTAAACATATTTCAAAAAAATGACCAAAAAAGAAAGCAAAAATTTAAAAATATTTTGAGTTTTTCTAAAGTAAAATATAATAATAGTAGAACTATAATTACATGGAATTCTAAATTTTTATCAAAATATTTAAGACCACAGTTTTTTATTTTGCTTTAAGCCACAATTATATATGAGCCACTATTGTTTCCTTGAATCGTTTTTTTGTTACAGTGCAGTAGTGGAGACTGAAAGAGTTTTTGCATATTTATAATAATAAATCTAACAGTTATTTCAAACAAAGTTAGTCATCTCATGTATGATATATTTTTCCTGTTTGTTTCTTTTTCTTTTAGGGGTTTGGTTCTTCTGAAGACAAAATGCTCAAAGAATTATTTACAAATGACGCACCTAGCTTCCATTTCCATTATATATATTTTTTTTTCTTCCAGTATATGTTGTACATTTAAACCCAATATCTTGATGACGACTAAGTCGTTTTCGATACTTATCAAGAATTGACTCACACGTAGAAGAATTTTCCCATGCCGATGTGTCACCTAGGTCTTGAGCTCGAGCTTCGTACGATCACACCATGCAAGAACTTAGCGTAGCCCAAGAAACTAAGCTTTCCATCCAAACTCCAGATCCAATCCTTGAGCAGAGGATATGCATTTGGTGCCAGAGTCATCTCCTGCTTTATACCACGCCCCAATCATTAAATATGTTTTAGATCTTACAAGATAGATGATGCTTACTCAATCACATACAAGGTTGAATATAGGACCATACCCCGGCTAGTTCTTGGACGGATATGATTCTATGCCCTTCTTGCTCGAAGTTCTCAAATGCTGAAGTTGCAATCTGTTCCCATTCTTCAAGAGCCCCCAGTTGGTAAACGCTGACCCCAGCCGCACATAACTTTTCAAAGTCCAGTTTCTTTTGTGCCAATGGTTGCATTTTCTTCTTCTATGCATTCTCAGTCTAAAAAGAATAGCCGTCTCTATCATCTTCCTCATGATTACTGAAGTTCCCTTAAATCAAAATAAGAAGAAGAAAATGAACACTAATAACAGTTATTTCAAACAAAGTTAGTCATCTCATTGAAGCGGGATGGTGACGGTGGAGTCGGTCACCTAACATAGAACTTGCTAAACTTGTTTTGTTGTGTTGTTTTAACACTGATGGGGACCTAAAACTCTGCAACCTGAAAGAAGACACACACAAAAACATTGTATCTATAAGAGAAAATAGGATGATAGATGCAATAAAATCACGTTAGCAAACCTATCCTCGACTAAATAATCTAAAAAGAGACCAAACAAACAAAACCTGATGAATCGTTATGTGAGATCAGCTTCTGTTTGGAACGATCCTCCGCTGCAATTCCCTGTTTAAGAAACAAACAAAAAAACATCCTGAAGAGTCAAAATTATTGATTCTATTACAAACATTCTAGCAGAATGTATTTCACTTTTTAGACTTGCAACATCTTTGCTACTCCTCAAGCTATAATTCACTTAACCGACAAATGATGAAGGAAACAAATACAACCAAATACCAGATGCAGCTTATGAATTGCTCTTGTCGCGGTGGTGTGAGGAATGTGCCGGTGTTGAATCTCACCACCGCCAGAACCGGTAAGCTTTCAAATCGGCGAGCATGATGGAGGATTTCTCCATTGTTGAGTTGATGCTTTGCAGGGATCGTGCTTTTAGTTTTTGCAGATTTAATGCTGTTCATCGTCGGGAGCAAACACATTTATAGATGGAGCTTCCAGCGGTTATCTTAGAATATGATAAGCTCCATTAAAAGCCAGAGAGTGGGAGGGTGGTATAAGTGACATAAATGCTAGGATTTAAACACCAAAAAAATGTAAATGGCAGATGTTACATAGTGTCGATCGGAATTCTAGCTGTATGGTGAAAACGTCGATGCTTTGTAAACTTAAGCAGGATAATAATGTAACCCTAAATACATATGGGCCTAACTATACAAAACATTCAAACATTAGACCCAGTAACTGTCCCATAGATTTGGTACGAAAATTTTGGTGAGATGAAGAAATTGGAGAAAACACCTGTCCTAATTTGCACCCTTCAACCTTATGATGTGGCACTCTAAGGAGAGACTATTGTCTACTTTATTGTATAAGATGTACCATATTTTTAGAAAGACTTAAACTTATTTAACAAGAAAAATTTTACTTCCTTATTTTGTGCTCAAGAATATTCTCAATATATTGAATTTATGGTCATCGCCTACAATTCTGAAACTTGCGTAAAAATGTAGACATCACCAAATCAACCTAAACTCAAATTGTTCTGCATTTTAAAATTTGACATGTAACTACAATTTTAAATTAGGTACTATAAAATGAAATATTATTAGAATTTAGAAGTATAATATAGATATATATTAACTAACGTGGAATATTAATACTTTTATGTTCAATATAGGTATCTGAGGGATAATTCATAATTAATAACACATATCGTTAAGAATTATTATAAAATCGACAACTCATATAATTAGCTCATTTCAGTTATTTTAACAAACTATTATTTGTTTGTTTTAGACCATAATTAATAAAACATCTGTAAATTTATTTGGCCGTAAAAAATATTTATAACTTTTAAATTTTACATAATAACAAATCTCGCGCTTTTAAAGTGCGGGTCAAAATCTAGTATACTTTTAAAACATCTTACGATAGTCGTCGTTGTATTAGGGTTCTTTGTGGGTTTTATTTTAAGTTGATAAAGTACTAAAAAGATAATGACAATTTCAACTAACAAACAAATATAAAAAGTACTTTCAAACAATAACTAATGAGTTGTAGATCATAGTAGGCCGAACATCCGGGTCATCGAATCGGGTCTTGTCGGATCCTTGTCTTTTGGATCTTGAAAATTTGAATTCGTAGAGGTACATATAATTTTCAGGTCGGTTTTGGGTCGGATTTTACCGGGTCCGGGTCGGTTCGGATCTATAATTTCAATATCCATAAAATACTTTTAATTTTGGGGTATATTCTTGGTTTGGGTCGGTTCGGATATTTAAGGCCCGAAATACCTAAATTGAATCCAAAAACTAAAAAAATACCCAAAAATTCCATAAATACCCAAAGAATCGTAAAAATGCCGAAGATCTACCTAAAATCAGACCAGAAAATTCAAAACAGACCCAAAATTTTACCCGAATACTCGAATTATATTTTTTGAAAATCTAAAATTTTACCTGCAATCTGAAATTATACCCGAAAATCCAGATCCAAAACTTAAAAAAATATCTGAAATATCAAAAATATACCCAAATACCCAAATATACCTAATATATACAATAAATTTCGGGTACTTCAGATACCCGATCGGGTCTTGGGTAGAACACAGACCCGAACCGAGACCCGTGAATCCAAAAAAAAAAGAGATCCAACAGATACTTCAGCATGGACCTGGACCCAGATCCGAACTTGTATTTTCGGGTCGGTTCCAGTCTTTGGATCCGGGTAAAACGCCCAAGCCTATATTACAGTGGCTGAATTGGTGGTTAGCTAAACAAATAAGCTACTATTGTCAAATAAAAACCTTTTTTAGTTTGATCTACCGATTAGTCCAAACAAGAAGTTAAGAATAGTGACATACCGCAGCGAGAAGAGTATTATGAATTGGTTTAAAGAGTTTGAAAGAAGAACACATCTATTTTTCCATCGAAACTTTCATATAGTACCCTATATGATGCGCCCTTGGGTAGCGCACCGGAAAAAACAGACATGCATGGCTTGATCTTTGGATGTTGTAAAGATATATGTTCATTGTTTGACTCATATCTTCCAAATCACAAGGCTTATACGCATGAAATCACTTGTAGAATGTTCTCAACTCAATTACGGAGCTCCTCAAAGAAGAATCAGATCAAACGGAGTTCATATGTGACAGTTATGCCATTTACAAATCATGTGATCTTTAGTTCTCGCGAATTCAGACCATCCGAGAAGCTGGAAAAGGCTAACCTTCTTTCTGATGAATCAACGACCAATTCAATCATGCCAAAGGTGATTATTCATGTTCTAAATGTCCAAGAAAGCCTTGGGTTTGATGGTTTTTTAAAAGATTCAAAAACGGACTTGTTTGGGTCAAATGGAGAAACCGATAAAAATTGGCAAAGGAAAAGAGAAAGATTTCGACCAGGCATTAAAGAGACATGTCTTGGCCCATTACAGGAGTATATTCTTCACTGAACCAAGTCAAGGTCGTGGTTATATCAAGAGACAGCCCAAGTTTCAGTCAAAGACTTTATTTAGTCAAGTCTTTGTTTCTATATTCAATGTCTTTATTTTTAACACATTTTTCTTTGGATGTCTGCAATTTGTAATCCTATAAATAAGGCTAAGAGCCACGAAATAAGACAATGATTTTTTTTTTTTATGAGTTTATCTCTTTGTTCTTTGTAGAACACTTCTTGTTTCTTGTTGAGTTTCTTCCAAGTAAACATTCTTTATTTCATTGGACTTGTGCGTCATATCAATCAACGTTTAGAAACTCTTCTTTTGTTGGACTTGTGCATCATATCAAGCAACAACTGAAGTCTGATAGTATCAAGAGACTTTCCGCCCCTTTTGTGTCACCATTGAATCCACCAGTTCTCCCTTTTGGCGAGTTCATATTCCCTTAGTCCGGCTGAGTGATCCTTTCCATATTTAGGGCGTATCACTATACACACAAAGTTTATACCTCATTTTATTTAGGGATCCATCAATTTTTTTTGACGGCAAACACCATATATAATTAATTCAGAAGGAATCGAATTGGTTACTAGCGAATGAACCATAAGTCGTTGTCCCATCCTCGGTCATCAAGACCATACCTCCACCGAACAAAGTGTCGTCTTTGTGCCAGGAGGCGTCCGTCAAGCATATCGGGCAGGTTCTTGGGAGAGGGGTTGCGCGGTGCTCGTTTTCAGCGTCTTCATCTTGTGGTTTTTCTATTACTTGAGTGAGCTTTCCGCCTCAGATTTAGCCAGTTGAATCGTCTCCAGTGGGGTGGTATCTTTGCCGTCGAAAGGATGTAAAACCAAACTCGGACAAATATTTGAAGATTCTAACTAATAATATATAAAATAAATATTTTAAATTTCTAAGCGCTGAAGGACATAAATGAACCTAGGCCTATTTGAATTCCTGATTATTTGGGCCTCACTTCTGGCCCAACAATGACAATTAATCTTTTCGCTCCGGTTTTATATGCTTACCATATTTGCACGCTACACGCTTTCACTATCACCTTTCCTTCTCCGCCATCACTACGAAGCTTCCAAGTCAATCACCAAGTCCTCCTTCTTGACTTTCTCCCTCCTCTTTTGACATTTCCGCAAAAACATATTATAAGAAAATAATTAAATTTTGGACTTTTCCTCTCTCTCTCTCTCTCTACCTTCTTCCGTCGTTCACCAAACCGTGTGGTTTGAATCAGTACGACTTTCTTCCTTCCTTATTAAGTCTATCCGTTGATTGAATCCGATCTGAGACTCTCTAGATTTTTGATTCATCGATGAACGATCTGTTTTCCAGCTCATTCTCTCGCTTCCGCAGCAGCGGAGACGCCGGCGGCGGCGGAGGAGGAGTCCAGATGACGCATCCGGCGGGAGTTAACCTCGACAAGTTCTTCGAAGACGTCGAATCCGTCAAAGAGGAGCTAAAGGAGCTAGATCGGCTCAACGACACGCTCCGATCCTCTCACGAGCACAGCAAGACGCTTCACAATGCCGAAGCTGTCAAAGATCTCCGCTCCAAGATGGACGCTGACGTCGGAGTGGCTCTGAAGAAAGCGAAGATGATCAAGGTGAAACTCGAGGCGCTCGATCGCTCCAACGCGGCTAATCGGAGCCTTCCCGGATGTGGACCTGGATCTTCGTCGGATCGTACAAGGACCTCCGTCCTCAATGGTTTGAGGAAGAAGCTGAAGGACTCTATGGATAGTTTCAACCGCTTGAGGGAGCTGATCTCGTCTGAGTATAGAGATACTGTGCAGAGGAGGTACTTCACCGTCACCGGCGAGAATCCGGATGAGAGGACTTTGGATCGGTTGATTTCTACAGGTTAGTTGAATCGTTTTCACCTGAGATTTGGATTGTGTAGTTCAGTGTTCATCATGAATGGTCTCCGAATTTGGATGCTCAGATAGACCTGAAGGTTCGGTTCGTTCGGCTGGTTTGGTTCGGTTAATTTGGTTTTCGATAAGTTTAATTCGATGAAAATTTTGCCGAATTGAACCGGTTAGTTCGGTTTATGAAATTTATGTCTAAAGTTTTGGTTAGATTTCGGTTTAACTTGATTAAAAACCTGAATAGTTTTGGTTATTTTGATTTGGAATATGGTTAAAATCATATTAATTGGTTTGTTTTTTTCTCTTCAAAACTGAACTAACCGGTTACCAACCAAAACAAGAACCGGTTTTTTTTAAATTGAACCAAACCTGAACCAATTCGGTTTGGTTATGTTCAAATCCGCATGCCTATGTGTTTCACCTGGATTTGAAAAGAAGCTTGAGATCAGAAACTAGACATACTCTTAGGTGAGTGGTGTGTAACATTGGGGAACTGTTTTTATTGCAGGAGAAAGTGAGAGATTCTTGCAGAAAGCAATACAAGAACAAGGAAGAGGACGTGTCTTAGACACCATCAACGAGATCCAAGAAAGGCATGACGCGGTTAAGGACATTGAGAAGAATCTCAGGGAGCTTCACCAAGTGTTTCTAGACATGGCGGTGCTGGTCGAGCACCAGGGAGCGCAGCTCGACGACATCGAGAGCCACGTGGGCCGAGCTAGCTCCTTTATCCGAGGTGGAACTGAGCAGCTGCAAACCGCTCGGGTTTACCAGAAGAACACCCGTAAATGGACATGTATCGCTATTCTCATTCTCATCATTATCATAGTTGTTGTGGTTCTTGCTGTCGTTAAACCATGGAACAGCGGAGGTGGTGGTGGCGGTGGTGGTGGAGGTCAGCCAACTTCAGGTCAAGGGTCACCACCAAATCCTCCTCAGGCAAGGCGTCTTCTATTGCGTTGAAGTGAGTTTCGTAGTTTGCAAATCTATTCTTTCTTTGAAACCTTTTTAATCAAACCAGTAGAATATTTCCTTTGTATAATCTATCTATGATGCTATTATTTTGGTGCACTTTATGTGATTTTGGGTTTCTTGTGTTTGGCTGGGGTATATGTGCATTTTGAACCAAATGATCTGTTAATCATTATCTTTTAGAAGCTGTGCGTAAATCTTCATTCATGAAAAAGTTACAAGCCATGTAATAAAATACAGTAAATATATAGCGTAACCAAGAGACCGGGTAATATACAAACTTACAAAAGAAGTAACACACATGAGGAGAAAGAAACTCATCAGAAGAAGTTGTTGAATTGGCTGCTTAGTGAACCCTTTAGATTAGAGTATAGGCCATAAAGCGAGTACTGCTTCAGATTCGCAACCTCGTACCACGAGTTCAACGCGGTGTAGTGCTTATCCGTGCCGGAGAACGCTAATTGGATCCCCAAGCTGCAATCTACTTGCCCTCCTTGGTTCTTGCAGCTTTGTCTCTTAATCGCGCATTCTTCTTTGTTGAGACACACGAACTTGGCATTTCCAGAACATTTGGAGCATCCGTCTTTCTTCCAGAACAAGTTCTCAAGCCTGCCTTTCTGAAACTCAAGAACCTGGAAGATAAATAGCACAAAATAGAGATTAACACATGTGATGATAATAGAGGTAGAAGTTTCAATAAGATGAAAATGTAGACTGATATGAGCTTATTCAATTACTAGGGTGAAGCTTGTCACGACGTGATCATTGTCTGCAACCATAATTGGAACTGATCTTGCAGCGTATTTTGAACCAGCGAATGCTACCATGTATCCCTTTGATGAATCCTGGAATCACAAAGTATCATACCTCAACTTTTAAGCAAAAGTAATAATTTTAGTGATCTCATATCATGTTTGGCAATGAAGCTTACAAAAATCAACTTATGCCAGTAATATCTACACTAGTATTCTAATGACATACACAACATAAGTTAACCTGCTTATCACCTAATTCTTTAGAAGCCGGGGTATCAACTTGTAATCTAACTGAAACAAAAAAAATGCAGAATGAAAACAAGACCTTGCAAAACCTTTTCTACACATTAGGACATTGATACAAGAGATGTCTGACAATTAGCTTAGCATCAAAGACAACTACCAAACTTGTCAACAGAGCAAAGTCTCCAACTTTCTAAGCCTGAGATTCCGACAAGTCAACAAACTAAACTAATTTTCAGGAGTATCATCCGTTGCCGGAGTGTGCATGCGGCGGTTGTGTGTACGACGTGGCGAAAAGGGCCTTAGAGGCGAGAGAGAAGGAGAAGCTTTTCGGGTTTCTCATGGGTTTGGACAGAAAACTTGGCAAAGGGATGGCACGAATCATGCTTATGAAACCTCGTCCTTCTTTTAGCGAAGCTTATTCTCTTTTGGTTAACTGGACCACCTCATGAACACTCTCCCATTTCATTCTCTTTGTCCGCTCATATTCAAATCACATCTTTTATTCATTTGCTTATCTCTATGAAAATTCACCAAAAAAACTTGGCTTTGCCAAAATCGTGTTTTGTATTGCATCAGCAAGTACATTTTTTTCTCCCAAATTACATACTATTTGTATTAAAGTTAGTGGACCACTAGCTTTAGCATAACGACAACTAACTACCAAACTTGCCAACAAAGCAGAATCGCAAACATTCGACAAGCCAACAAACTAAACTGATATTGTCTGAGAAATTCAGATCCAACTGAAACACCCTTACGATTGTCCTAATCCTTTCTAATCTGATCAAATCCTACAATCAAATTCCCTCAATTCACGATAGATCAGAGATTGAGAACGAACCGGGGTGAAACTAGAGGAGCTTGAGGAGGTATTGATGGTGAGAAGTGTGATCTCATCGACTTTAGGTCTGAACACGGCGAGCTCAGAGTTACCGTTGAGGGAGAGGCGGCGACGATCGCAGGGAGAGTACTGAACGGAACGATTGGTGCCAAAGAAAGAAGCTCTCGCCGCGAAGGCAATGCCGAAAGTAAATCCGTCGCCTACCGCGACTGTTGAATCTGAGCAAGGAGAGTAGACTCTATTGTCGTCGCCGGCTTCCGTTAACGATGACGTCAGCGCCGCCGCGAAGAGGAAACAGAGGAGAAGGAATCTAGCCATCTGTCAAAAGGACCCACAAAAAAAGAAGCTCCTTTGAAACTTCTCGCTCCGAATTGTCGTCAGTGTGATTTATCAAATAAGCCTTTTAGCTTATGGGCCTGAGCCAAGAGGGCCTAAAAATAATGTTTAATCTTTTATATATAAAGTATACTTTTTCCCTTCTTCCGACAAGTGGCAGGGGGGTTTGCTGCCACGT
>NC_027750.1:24699417-24716954 GCF_000695525.1 Brassica oleracea var. oleracea | reverse complement strand
AACAACAATAAAACAATATTCCGCGCGAAGCGCGGACACCCCCTAGTGTATAATAAACTATACTTTTACAGAAAAAAAAACAAAATGAAGAAAATAATGATACTAAAAATTGAATAGATAAATAAGATAAGAACTTTGGCCGATTCTATCCTTCACAAAATCTTCAGAGAAATTTTTTTTTTTCATAAATTCTAGAAAAATAAAAAATAAAATAGAATACATATAGGGCAATTCTCTCAAATACTTAAAAAAAAAAGTTTTGTCACAAAATAGCTTTTAATAAAGAAAATGAACAACATAACCCTTTTTATTTTAAAATTTTTAATTTTTAAAAATTTGAAATTATATCTTCAAAATCCACCCTTTAACTCTAAACCTTAAGTATAGATTATTTAATGCTATGGTATAAATGCATTTTTACTTTTTAATAAAACTTCTTTTGGTCATTTTTTTATTGAAAGTTATTTTTGTGACAAAAATAAAAACAGTTATCATTGGAAATTTCTCATTAAACAATATATAAGTTTGACATTAATTTTAATTTAAATATAATAAATGGAAAATAATTTATCCTATTTTAACAAAAATGACCACCATTAGGTGTCATATCATCTCGCAATAATGATTTAGATAAATAATACTCCCTCCGTTTCAATTTATTTGTCGTTTTAGGTTTATGCACACAGATTAAGAAAACCTTTAATTTTGCATATTTCCAAAATAAAAACATTATTATCTATATATCTAACCATATTTCAACCAATAAAAAAATAAAATGGAGAATATTGTTATTAAATTTTGCATTGAAAACATAAAACGACACTTAAAATGAAACAAAATTTTAACTCTAAAACGACAAATAATACGAAACGGAGGAAGTACTGAAAAGGTGATAAAATCTCTAAAATTAATTTATACTCCTTCCATTTTATTAAGATGGATGTTTTAGAAAAAAGTTTGTTTCACAAAAATGTATTTTTTGTGTTTTTATTAAAAAGTTGTAAACTTTAAGAAAATTAATTAATTTTATTAAATTACTATTGGTTAGAAATTATTGAAAATTGAAAATTACAAAAAAATATATATTTATTATCGTAATTTAATGTATTTTCTTAATATGTGTAAACATATTAAAAATTTATCTTTGTGAAATGAAAAAGTATTAATTAATTTTATTGAATTACTATTGGTTAAAAATTATTGAAAATTACAGAAAATTATATATTTATTATCATAATTTAATGTGTTTTTTTAATATATGTAACGAGAGAGTATTTAGGAAGAAATGTTTTATTTATAAATAGATTTCATGTTGGAAAGAGAAAGATTCATTGAACTAATAAATTATTCTATTTGTTTCCAAAATAATAGTAGTCAATTGTGAGCTGTATTATTAAAAAAAACGTCAAATCTGAGCTGGCAAATTCCAACTATTTTTTGTTGCCAAGTGATAACCACAAATTGAAATTATACACAAAAATCCCACCTAACGGTTTGTTCACTGCCAAAATCATCTGCGGTTAACCACATTCTACAAAATCTAAACCGTCAATTTTTAATAATCAAGGACCCACCTAAACGAACGGTCAAGATCTATTAGACATTCCTTGTGAAACGAGAATCCCGATTCAAGCATGTATGTTCTGTCTCTTTGCTTGTTTTTAGTCTCCTTTGTCCTCTAATCATCATCTCAAACTCCTGAAAAAAAAAAAAATCTCTTCTTCTTCTTCTGCTCCGAGAATCTATCAATCATGTCGAGATTTGCTCTCGCTATTCTCTCTTGTCTTCTCTTCGTCTCGACGATTGTTAGAGCCACCGATGTCAATTACTGCGGTATGTTTTGGTCCCTTGTGTTTCGTCTTGTTTATAGTGTTTTTGATCCAGTTTTGACAAAGTCGATGACTCTTGATTCTGGGTCGTTGTAGTTTGATGTTCTTGAGTTGGGTTTGATGCTTAAAGTCATTGTCTTTGATGTTGATTCTGGGTTCGTGCTGCGTTGAGGTTTGATAATGTTCTTGAGATGGGTTTGATGTTTGAATCTTAGTTTTGGTTCAAAGTCAATGTCTTTGATGATGATCCTCCTGTTAAGTTTGGAGAGAAACCCAGAATCTTGATCTGATTTAGTATGTGTTTGGTTGCAGATAATAACGAAGAGTATCAAGTAAAGGTCCATGGAGTTGTTATATCGCCTGATCCTATAGTTACTGGCCAGCCAGCCACTTTCAGCATCTCTGCTAACACAGGTACACATTCATTGCATATGACGCACAGATCTTTGTTTGTTGTGATGTTTTGTTCTGTAAAAGTGTCTATAGCTGTTTTAAGTGTTGCAAAATTGAACTTGTTATGTTCTAAGATCGATCGTTATTGTTCTTGTTTTCTAATTGTTCTTCAAGAAGTTGATAGATTTAAATGGAGTTTCTCTTGTAATCATGGTGTTTTTTTTCTGTTTGATATGTGTAATATGAAGATAATGTGATCTCACGAGGAAAGCTGGTGATCGAAGTGTCATACTTTGGGTGGCATATTCATTCTGAGACGCATGATCTTTGTGATGAGACAAGTTGTCCAGTGGCAGTTGGAGATTTCTTAGTAGCGCACTCGCAAGTTCTACCCGGTTATACTCCTCCTGTAAGTTTATTGAGTGTTCTTTATCTCTTTTTGCTTAGATCTTTTGATGCGCTGTGCCCAGATCTGGCCCTGGATTTGTGGGATATACTCTACCAGGCTGATTCATTAGGCTGATTTGAATTTTATGTTATCCTATAGCAAACATAACAAATGGCCTAATAGTTGTCAAGATTGCTTAATATGATCGTTAGTTTATTATATTTTCCATAGCAGAAAATTGTTGGTCGGATTCTGCATTTATGGAGCAATCTAATCGTGTTACTTCTCATTAGGGTAAATACTCACTTACGATGAAGATGCTTGATGGGCGCAAGGAGCTAACATGCATCAAATTCTCATTCAAGATTGGATTGGGATCATCATCATCCGTGGCCGACATGTAGAGCTATTTGCTCGCTGGAATATATCTTTCCATGATGTCACACCATTTGCTTTGTATAAAAAGGAAAATACCCTTACCCTTTTACCAAAATTGTTGATCAAAAAAACATTTGGAAATTTCCCAATCTTTTCTCATGTTGGACCATTGGTAAAATCTTTTGTTACATATTTAGATAAATTACATGCATTATACAATCAAACCTTAATCATTAATGATCCTTAGATCACCAACAATGGTTCATTTTTTTTTAAGAAAGTAGAATAATTCTATAATAGAATTAGTTCTATTCTAATGATAATATATTTTAGAGGGAAAGTTGAGTGATTAACAGAAATAAATGGATTACTCAATTTATATAGTAAATTCATATTTTACATTATTAGACCATCTCCAATACTATTCTATTTTTTTCTAAACATTTATATATTAGTCTTTATTATAGAGTAATTTTGTTATAGATGAAAAATATAGTTGTATTGAAGATTGTCTTAAAATACAGGATAAAGCATTTTTAACTATTTTAAACCAAAAAATAGAATGAGTTGGAGATGCTTTTATCAGAATAAAAAGTACGAAAAAGAGAGTAGTGAATAAGAAGGAGCTGTTTAAGTCAAATGTTACACTTATCAAGAGTACAGTCGATTACCTGTTCAAGGAACTGAATAACCCTGAAGCTTTCGATAATCCTCTGTCGAGACAAAGAGAAATGTATCCATGCAAATATCATATTCATATCAATACAAAACCTCAAGATTCACGAATTCTTATTTCATACTATTACAAAACAAGAATCATTCCATTAAAATTGTGTGTTTAGTCTTCAGAATCTTCTCGGTTAATGTCATCGAGAATTACAATGAGAGAGACTATAAAAGCATAATCAACGTTCGGATAAACCGTGACCGAGAAGTTACTCTTCCCTATTAATATGCTCTGCGCGGTATGTTTCTTGTGCATCTGAGAAACCATACAAACAAAAAAATTAGTACGATCGGACTATATGAACATGGTATAATAAAAAAAACAATTTAATTTCAATAAGATTTTTTTGATAATTTAGGACCATGCGATTTACATATGTAGTTCTTTAAATTTGGAAAACAAAACAAATATTTTCATTCGATTGTGCTTAAAGTCAGTTCTGTTAATAGAAATTAGCTAGCTACTATGGACCTGTGTAAATCGGTTTAAAAATTTTAGAGGCAAAAATTAATGTTTCATCCGATTAAGTCTATATAAACGGCTCTGTGTATGAACTAGCTATATGGACCGGTTATTGATGAAATATGATTACCTGAGCAACAATGGCATCAGATTTGCCGGCGTAGACGACGCATGATCGGTCGATCCAACTTCCTTTAACATGGAAGTCACATATCTTCATTTCCTTGTTTTGAGCCAAAAACACGTCTAGCTTTGGCTTCATCAATTGGATCATTGACGATCGTTTCAACGTGTACACCAAATCTTTTTGGTCTGTACTCTTCCCTCTAAATACTTGCCACCTATCGTGCAGGCTCACCTTCTATAATGTTTTCATAACAAAAAGTTAAATCATGTGTCTTAATCCATGCACAAGTTATAAAACAAGAGTGTTTTGTGTTCTTACGTTTTCTCTCAACGTCATAATCGGATTGTCTGAAGCGTCTAGTAAGAACCTTTTGTCGGAGAGGCTAAACAATGGTTCTTTCACTTTGAAAAGGAGGTTTCCGTTGACGTCTGTGACGGCGAAGTTACCGTCTGTTATCGTCATAACCTTACGTACGATACCCAAATCTACCGGGTACGGTGCGCAAAATTGAGGGCCCACGATCGCCATTTTTCTAATGAATCTCTCTCTTTACCTTTTTGTGATTCTTGAATAAGATTAAGATTGAGATTGTTCTCTTTTGTTGTCATGTAGTGTATTTATAACTAGGATATTTTGATGAGGTATATCACTGAGATTTTAAATTTGGGTTTTGTCTATATTTGTTTTTGCTAAATTTTGCTACATAGCAAACACATTGATTTTTTCAAAGCAGATTTGATGGAAACAATAGATGATAAATTAAGGAATGGGATTATGGGAGTATCTATTTTTATTGTGTATATAGACAAAAAATAAGAATGTATATTAGTGAATTAAGAATTTCTTAATCAACATTTGATTAGAGCGATAAAATGCTAGAAATGGTGGGTATGTCAATTATAATGCAGGGATAATTAGTTATTATCATATTTTATTGGCTCATCTGATATTATGTCATATGCGTCTGATCAAATGGAAGCGTGTCTAATGAACCTGTTGCTTATATTGTTTTTGCATTCCTCTCTCCGAACACTAGTTAAAACCATAGTTCTTCCATGAATCTCCTCTATTCCGAAACGAATCTCAAATCCAATCTTGTGGTGACCATATTGACGTTATAAGATAGTTGGCTTGTTTAGGTCTCAATTTCCTCTCAGACTCAGGTTTTGTGTCTTGTAAGTTTGTGGTTTAAGAGTTGATCTCTTCATTCTACGTATGCTTGAATAAATTCGATCTTAGTCTTTAGTTTTAAACTGTGACTATCAAAATGATAATAGGAATGAAAACAAAAAATGAATATAAACAAAATAATATATAGTATGAAATAAATAGTATTTATTACTTATGTTGCCTTCTTTGCAAATTTTGATAAGAAATGAAAAAGATACAAATAATTTAGTGGAGCATACAAAATTAACAAACACTAGAATTTGACCCGTGCGCCCGCACATGTATTTTTTTCTTAATAAATTGATCTTTTTTTGTGTGAACATTATATATTTTAGATGTGTCATCATATCATAATGAAATTGTATGGCGGTATTAATTTATATTTTTTTATAAATATTTTTTTTTCATTTTAAGTGTTCCATTACAGATATATCCTATATTTGTCATAAATTATCTATCATATTGAAATTAATGTTTATTGTTTATTGAATAACAATATTACATAAAACTTTTCCAATTTTGTATAAACAAAATCTATATCTCACAAGTGAATTTAATTTTTGTACAGAAATTATTTTTTAAAAATATATAATTTATTTTCATAAATCATTTCTCTAAAGAAAATAATAATCACAATATCAATGAAAATGAAATTATAACCATGATTTGGGCTAAGACGTTTTAATTTTTATTTGGGCCAAGATAATGTATGATTAATAAAAGGCCCATTAGGTTTCTGTTTTTTTTTTTTCCGCGAACAAACGGCGAAAGTAAACAAAGTTTTTTTTCTATCAAAACAAAAATAAGATTTCGACTTCTTTGTTCTCTCCGGCATCTGGGACATAGAGACCGACATCTTATGATTCTCAATCAATACTAAGAATATGTATGGAGATCGTTAGTGAAAAACAGCAGCATATAAAGGTTTGGAGATTTTTTGTTTTTATTTTCAATCGATTTCTGATAATTATGATCTGTAGGTTTTGTTTTATTTCTTATATAACATGGGTGTGTATCTAAATCACGTAGAACGGGAGCACGAGTCATCGCAGACGAAACTAACTATTGAAAATCTGCTTAAGTAAAGTAAGTCTCGTTTTGTATACATACCAATTAGAAAATACGTTTTCAGGTTTTCAGTTCCAATTTCCTCGTATCTCGCAAGCGAAAGGAAGTGATTATCATTACGATAATCAGTACGGATTATGGTTGTGTCTCCAAGGATGGTCATTTTGTATTGAAGTTTTGTTGGTCTGTATTGACCTCCAGTACCGCTTATCTTAAAATTTTCAACCACTCTCCATTCTCCTACAGGTAGATCTCGTTGAACACGATACATCAGTGATCTTCTGCAAGATGCATGAATTTATTGACCCTGTAAAAAAGCAGTATTAGATTCAGCATAGTTGACATCACACATATCTATAAATTATAAAACTTAAGCTCTTACTGTCTCGTCTGCAAGGATTAACTCAAGAGTCTCCCCGCCGAAATTGGTTTTCGATGGTTTCCACGAATGAAGAAGTTTGACACGGACTCGCCATTCGTCTTTGAAAGGTTTGAGATCGTCGATCAAAACCATATTTCTTGCGCCAGTCATGTTTTCTTGGAGTTGTTAATGGATGTTAGGTACGTACTAATCGTTTGTATATATAGGGAGGTGAATAATCTAGGTTATATAGAGTTATTGCGTGCGGAGATATTGTGAGTATATTCTTAACTTTTAATTTTTTATGGGATATAAATTCTTTTTAAAATATATTTCTATTGTAATATCTTTTTTGTTATAATTGTTGCGCTGATTTAGGTAACTAATTATTCTGGCATTCGACGGCTTTTAAGGTGATTGGGGAAGCGGTCTTAAGAGGGCTTGGAGATATTTAGCTGGGATAAATTTTAGACTTGGGAAAGAAGTTTAATTTTGAAAAGAAGGGCCGGCTTTATTGCGAAGATTTCACCGAGAATCCAGGCAATTACGTCTAACATACATTTTCCAAACTTCAATATATTTTAAGATATTTTCAGATATAAAATAATATTATGTTTCTTTAATTGTTTGATTAATTAATATCCATTTGGGTAGCCGATAATCGGGGTAAGGAACCCGGTAACCGTTGTAAATTGTTTGATTTCAATTTTGGTTAATAGCTTATGTTAATCAAATTACGAAAAGGACATTAATTATCCGTGTTTACAAACACTTTTCCATTAGTCTACTATTCAAGTTTCCAAACAACTCCAATGTGTACTTCAGTTTTAATAATATAGATGTAAAAAAGGGCAATTCTTTCGAATAATCATTTTTAAGTTTTTGTCACAAAAATAACACTAAAAAAATAAAATGACTAAAATAGTTTTTTTTTTATTTTGAAAATTTTAATATTAATATTTTATTTTAAAAATTTTGAACTCATCCTCAAAACTCAATCTCTTAACTCTAAACCCTAAGTATTAGATTAGTTAAACATATGGTATAAATACATATTTACCATTCAATAAAACTTCTTTTAATCATTTTTCTTTGTGAAAATCTATTTTTGTGAAAATAAACTAAAAAAAACTATCTGAGAAAAATTCTTTATAAGAAAACTCAGGTGAATATTAGTTAAAAGAGTTGGCCGAGTCCAAAGATGACCATGAGATCTCAGTCTGAGCGAGAATTAAGGCTGAAACAAATTAAACCAGTGATGATGATAAAGATGGTTGACCGATGTAAAGAGATTGCTAACCTGTTGAAGAACAATTCTTCTGATGAAAAGAGATTAAACCACTGATGAAGATAAAAAAATGTTTATGTTTTAGGGTAATTTTCTCGGATAATCATTTGTAAATTTTTGTCACAAAAATAGTCCTCAAAGAAAAAATAACCAAAATAGTTATTTTTTTATTTTAAATAGAGAAAAAGACAAAAATAGCACTAAATCAAGTTTTTGTTTCCAAAATACCACTCAAGGTCAAAAGTCACAAAAATAGCACTTAATGTTTTATCAAAAGTCACAAACTTAGGGTTTTTGAGTTAAAGGGTGGGGTTTAGGGTTTAGGGTTTAGGGTTTAGGGTTTAGGGTTTAGGGTTTAGGGTTTAGGGTTTAGGGTTTAGGGTTTAGGGTTTAGGGTTTAGGGTTTAGGGTTTAGGGTTTAGGGTTTAGGGTTTAGGGTTTAGGGTTTAGGGTTTAGGGTTTAGGGTTTAGGGTTTAGGGTTTAGGGTTTAGGGTTTAGGGTTTAGGGTTTAGGGTTTAGGGTTTAGGGTTTAGGGTTTAGAGTTTAGGGTTTAGGGTTTAGAGTTGAGAAATGAGGTTTTGGGGATAAGATTTCAAATTTTGAAAAATAAAAAAATTAAAATTTTCAAAAGATAAAATGCTATTTTGGTCATTTTAGTTTTTGAATGCTATTTTTGTGATATAAACTTAGAAATGTGCTATTTTGGAGATTTGCCCTTTTAAAAATTTTATTTTATCTTTCTTTTTTGCTAAATTGTAAATATCATTAGAATGAAAAGAAAGATTTTACAAGAGCAAGATCTTAAGTTTGAGCCATCTTGGCAAAAAAAAAGTAAAAAACAAGATGGATCATCATTTGAATAAACATTAACACTGACATGATCATTTCAACTATCAAGCCATGAGCGATCGGAATTGCTTCCTATGCTTCATTGCTGAAATAATGTTTCTCATCTCCTTATCAACAAAATAGAACACTGATGCAGCAGAGAGTGAGATTTGGTTGTGGATCAAATTGTTTTTTTGTTTCCAAAGATGAAAGATGACCATTTGAGTAGCAAGCTTCCGCATGAGCTTCAGCTTCGCAGACACATCAGCTCGTATCCATGATAGCAGTTCTGACCAGTCCGTAAAGCTTGACAATGGAGGATGGCATCTGGCGAAGACCTCTCTCCAAACATCAAGGCTGTACTCGCAACGAAGGAACATATGGTCTCTGGTTTCTATGCTTCTCGAACAAAAGAGGCAGTCCGTATCAATGGCCATTCCCCAAGCCGCTAGCCTGTTCCTTGTAGGCAACCTGTCATAGTTGGCCACCCACATCGTGAAAGAGTGTTTGGGTATCGCTCCCTTGAACCATACAACATCGTGCTAGTCCACTTCCTCTTGTCTTAGCCTTAAAGTCTCCCATGTCGTTGAGGACCTGAAATCAAGTGAATTCAGGAAAGTCACCAGCAATCCATTCATACCTATCATCAATATCAAGGGAACGAGGCAGGAAAATAGTCGTAAGATAAGAGTGAAGGTCCACTTCCTGCTGTGATCTTGGGTGAGGGAGAACCCAAACTGAGTCTTGGATCGCATCAGCTACTACAGCGTCCCGTCTCAACTGTAGGGCTCTAGGACCTTGTGCTTCTATGTACGTTATAAGCTGACCAAGAGGAGACCAAGCATCGAACCAAAAGCTCGCATCCTTCCCGTTACCCAACGACACTTTGCAAAACTGAAGAGCCAGATCACCGAGCTTCGGTAGTCTTTTCCAAGCCCAAGAGTCGGTAGCTGACAGCTCGATGGTCCAAAAAGATCTTTCCTACAGGTGCTTGTTCCAGTGCCAATCAGACCAAAGCGAAGGAGTTTTTGACAGCAGGATCCAGATGAACGTTAAGCACAACACTTTTTTCCACTCCAAGAGGCTGCGAATGCCCAAGCCGCCCTCTGTTTTGGGTAAGCAAACTGTTGTCCAAGAAATTTTTGCTAATCCACGCTTCTTAATGTTTCCGGACCATAGAAAGCGGGAGCATAACGTCTCGATGTGCTTGATGCAGCCCTTAGGCAGCATGAAAGCAGAGGCCAAAAATTAACAGTCCCAAATATAACTGTTTTCGGTAGCTGCAGTCTTTCGGCGAAGGAGAGGAGCTTAACTGACCAAGATTGAAAGCTGAGAATTATCTTGTTCATCAAAGGCACGCAATCTTAAGCTTGCGGCTCATCAGTGGTAGCCCAAGATACCAGATAGGGAGAACACCTGAAGAGGGCCATATCTAGCGATTTAATTTTGAAAATTTTAATTTTAATTTTTTATTTTTATTTTTAAATTTAAAACCATATACACAAAACCCCACCCTTGACTCTAAACCATAAATCTAGATTAGTTAATCATAGGGTATAAATATATATTTACCCTTTAAAATAACTTATTTTGGTTATTTTTTTTTTGAATACTATTTTTGTGACAAAAACTAAAAAATGACTATCATAGAAAATGTCTCTACGTTGTTTTATAGTTCTTCATAATTTAAGGAATGACAAAAAACTATATGTAACAAAAATTTCTCATATATCGTGTAAATGTTAAAAAAAATGAATAAAAAATTATTATTTTCCCTTAATTCCTTATGTTACCGGTTGGAACCTTTGTTTTGAATAAACTTCAGGTCGATATGAAGCCTTCAAATACTTTTGGATGATACTACATAGACTCTAGGTTGTGTAATCGTGGTCCAACCCGATGAATGTGGAGATGAAAGTGAAACCGAATGTTGGATAATGTAAGTTGACGTCGACCTCCAAACAAAAAATAATCCGTCGAACTCCAAGATTTGAGCCCGGCCCACTATCTATTAAAAGGCCCAGAAGACAATTCTAAAAGTACTTTCAACAAGGTCAAAAGCTTGTTTATTTGTCACGAGACAAGTAAAGGAAAATAATTTAAAACTGTAGAAGAAAATCAACATTGAAGTCGTGGGGTTCAATCAATGTTTCACAGCACTTTAATCGACACGCCTAACCGTAACCTCCTTTTATTTTCCTGGGAAAATTTCTCGAATCAAATCGGAAAAACTCACGAAGAGCTCGAGAAACCATGAGCAACGAGTAGTAAGTGTTCTCCTCTCTATCGCATTCCCCAATTATACAGCTCAATCGTCTTTATCTGTGCGTTTTTTTGTAGCGATTATCTGTTCAAGCTTCTGTTGATCGGCGACTCATCCGTTGGAAAATCATGCCTGCTTCTTCGATTCGCTGTGAGTTCGACTTGATTTTTTGATTCGATTCTCTTTCGAAACGTTGAAGATGAGATTCGCTGATTTTTAGATTTGATTTTGTGTGAAGGATGATGCGTACATCGACAGTTACATAAGTACCATTGGTGTTGACTTCGTCAGTTCCTTTCATAATCTTAAACGATCATATACTATATAGTTTTTATATGTGATTCGATTGTTAGTCACAAAGTTGCTTATAATGTGGTTCGAATTGCAGAAAATTAGGACGATTGAGCAGGATGGGAAGACGATTAAGCTTCAAATCGTGAGTTTAAGGGCATTTTTGTAACTTGTTTCGAATGATTATATATGTTAAAATCATGCACTGTTGATGTTCTCTTCAGTTAGATCATTTGTATATAACATGTTTTAGGATAACCATGTGTTACTACTGTTGATGGTTCTCTTCAGTGGGATACTGCTGGGCAGGAGCGTTTCAGGACCATCACTAGCAGCTACTACAGAGGAGCTCATGGAATCATTGTGAGTAGTACTCTTATCCGCTTTCTTACTTGCATACCTTTTTGTTTGACTAGATTAGTGTTTTGTTGAGTTCCGTTTCTTTTAGTGGTTTAGTGTATAACCTGGTGGCAATTTGAATCATTGATCATATTTTCTCAGTTCTCTTTACTCTGAAACATGTTTGTTAGTGGAAAATAGAATCCTGGAAGACTATTTTAATCTTCATTGTTGAAACTTATGAGATTGCAACAGATTGTGTATGACTGTACCGAGATGGAGAGTTTCAACAATGTGAAGCAGTGGTTGAGTGAGATTGACAGATATGCTAATGACAGTGTTTGCAAGCTTCTTATTGGTAACAAGAATGATATGGTTGCAAGTAAAGTTGTTTCCACCGAAACTGGAAAGGTTAGCTCGCATCTACAACTAGTAGTTTCCAGTTATGATTGTGGATCTAGATGAGTTGCAAGCATTATTTACCTTTTTTTTTTCATTTAATCATATCATTGTAGCACAAATCTTTAAACGTGTGTTGATAGTAAGATCATTGATATTGTTATACCACAATATTAGGTGCTACGACTATATTTATATATGATCGCTGACCAAAGTCCAAAGTTGATAATCTGATTTCAGAGATTAAATTTTGCTTATGTTCAGTAGCCGTTTCTCCTCTTAACACAGCTCTCACTTGCTTATCTTACGTTTCATCGATTCAAAAATCACTACAGGCCTTAGCCGATGAGCTCGGAATACCCTTTCTCGAGACAAGTGCTAAGGATTCTATCAACGTCGAACAGGCATTCTTAACTATTGCTGGCGAGATCAAGAAGAAGTATGTTCACTATCTTTTAGCTTTCTTCATAGTTTCTGCAATATGTTAACTTTATATAATTATTCACTATTGAAGTTGGTCTAAACTATTCTCCTTCATCGCCATTATACACCAAAGCATTCTCTGGGTTATTCTGCTGCAATTCATGAAACGAACCATTCATTTAAAATGTTAAATCGGATATAAGTTTTTGGAGTCTTGATGACTGATGGAGAGAAAATCTACAAAGTTCCTGCGTTAATGTTCTCTTGTTGCCTCTTCCTTCTGTTATCATATTATATGATAGATTTTTTTCATGTGTTTGATCTTATTGTATAGAGATCTACTTGTTCAATTTTGTTTTATTGAATCTGACCATATGTCATCATTACTGTTTCAGAATGGGAAGCCAGACTAATGCAAACAAGACATCTGGAAGTGGAACTGTCCAAATGAAAGGTCAGCCAATCCAACAGAACAATGGTGGCGGTTGCTGCGGCCAGTAGTTAAGCAAAGTGTTATCAAAACTATGTGAGACTTTTGTTTTTCTTACTATGTGCTGTGAAAACTAATGGCTGTCTAAAACAGTAACGCTGGAAACTTTGATACCATGTCACTCTATGTTCAATCTATGGTGGTAGTTGCAATGTCCTTGTCTCTAGTATAGTATAACTTCTATTATGATTATATAATTCGAGTTTGGAACACATGATTTTAGGCTGATCATGTTCACTACAATAGGATAGGATTTTGAAAAGCTGCAGCTACATAGAATGAGAACACGAAAAGAGACAAGTGACAAGCTAATGAAGATGGAACATGATTGATACTTTAGAGATTCGAGCCGAACTCAACTTTCTTACAAACTGTTTCTACAGTATATCAGTTAAACTCATCATTTACCCACATGGTTTCAGAAGACACCACCAAATGCATCAAAATTACACACATTTTTTTATGTATATGTTCTAAAAGCAATCAATTTCATCATTATTGCTCTGTTTATAAAATCGATTCAAACTTAGATTCATGCATTTACACAAAACTTCGAAATAAAATTTCATTCATGCACATTATTATTTAATTTGTAGTGAAATATCTAAGTAATCTTATCGTTTGTGTTAAAGCTTTGTGATATCATTTTTCTTTTAAAAAATGCATGCATAATAAGTAGAGCCCTAGAGAAAAATATAAATATGTTCTTCAATTTTAACTAAATAAATTTAAAATATTTAAAAAATCAAGCATCAGATAAGAATATTTCTCATTTCAAATTGTATTTTTCGTTTGATTTTTTTTTTTAAACAGAAGATGATGGTTCATGGTTTCATACATAATTCAAGTGATAGCGACGCTTAACCGACCTCGTCCTTACAAGACTAACAAAAAAAGTTCAATCAGTTTGGAATGTCCATGCAAACTGTATGCGTTTTGGGAAATGAGACATTCTCCTTTTTCTTCTTTCCCAGATCTTTTTTGGTATCTTTCCGAGAAAATGAGAGAGTATTTACTACTTATTGAGAAAACACCTCCACGTTCTTTGCCCATCTCGTAGGTTACGCTTACTCATATCATATTGGCAGCTAGCTGATTTTTTTTTTCTTTCTGGCAAAGCTCAAAAGTTTTAGCTTCCTTGTAACTGCTTTCCGTTTAAGGTTCTTCTTCCCTACGAAGCTCCGTGATCTGGCCATCTTTGCTTTTGATTTGAGAATTCATTTATTTTCCAAAGGTGTGTATGGAGAAAAAACGAGAGATTTGTGAGTACAGGGAGAGACTTGACAAAACCTTGGCGTCTCCTGCGCTTACAAATGAGCAAACTCTTAAAACCCTTATCAGAAACCAGCTAAATGAAGAAGGTTTTCCTTGTTTCTGATCTGCTATGTGCGGAAACTCTCTTTTATTTTGGCATTTTGTTATAATGTTTCTTTTTCATATGTTTGATCACAGAGTGTAGTGTGGATGTATTGGATCAACGAGTTGCTGGCTTATCTAGTATACTTGAGAAGCTTAGGAGTGTTTCAGCAAAGGATCAAGATTTGTCTAACCCAACCAAAGAAGCATCTTGTGGTGATTGGAAAGTATGTTTTCATTGCATGCTTCGCTAACTTTGGAAACAGAATTGTCATCATGTTAGCAAACTATTTTTTTTTCTTTGGTTCTTGTTTTGCAGGTGAAACATGATCATGAAGATTGTCGTGTTATGTACCGTGAAGGATTTGATGGAAGTCCGTTTCACACGTTGCTCGTTGAAGGTTACATGGATGGGCCCATCCAGGACTGTAAGTTTTCTTAAGACTGATAGAAGAAAAAGGTTTTCAGTTTCTTTCTAAGTGCGTTTATGCAGGTCTATGTGTATCTTGGGAATCATCACTCTATGAGAAATGGTAAGAGAGTTTTTGTTTATGCATATTTTGGGTTTCAAACATCTTGATATGCATAACAATTAATGTACGGTTTTTTTCTCTATAAAAAAACTCAGTGAGAACACTCAATATGGGCTAAATAGAATAGAAATTAATGGTTTCTATGTTTTTAAGGTGGCCAAACTCTGTATTTCCAGCATTCAGGATCTTACAAACTGGATGTTTGCAAAAGTTTCAGATCAATGAACAGATATGTTTAGTGAGGTCAGTTTCTTTCTATTTTCTTTGAAGAGAACATTTTGATGATAATTACTTTTTTGGGAAGAAAGGGTGAAAGTACCGTGGCCAATGACAAACAGAGAAGCTATTGTGCAGTTTTTCTTATTTGAATACTTCAAAGATGGTTTAGTCATCATCCTACTCAACTCGGTAAAACCATGTTAGATTCTTTAATTGTTTCTTTATGCTTTTACATTATCCTAAACTAAATTATGTTGGTATCATCTTTTAGATCTCAGCATCACAAGTAGAGAGCATTGGTATATCTGAAGAAGCAGAGAATGCTGTGAGGATTGATTTAGTAGGTGGAGTTGCTATACAAAAGGTGTCTCCTGTGAGGAGTTACCTGAGGTGAGTGCAGGGACGGTCATGAGCTGAATCATAGGCCTATAGCCCCCAAAATTTATAAAATAATTTACATAACAAAAGCTCCCAAACTTGTTTAAAAAAAATATTATTAAAACCATATTAAATTGTTTATAGTTTTTAAAATCTCAGGACCGGATACATTATATAACCATAAACTTGAAATGTTCTTTGGTCTTCTTATAAACTGTGGAACTTTTGTAGATACTTAGTGGAGTTCGATATAAAGCTGGACTTGATTCCTCCATCTCTGATCAACTTTATGTCTAGGCAGCTCCTAGGCAACGGTTTCAAACTTTTCAAGGAGGTACTTTCCAGCTTCTTTAGTTCATTAAACCTTGGTTTCTCAGGTTGCTAAGTTGTGTGATGTGGTTTGTCTACTTGAATGTGTACACAGACTATAGGTTCGGTGGTTAAATCAGAAGATTACGCCAAAGTTTTTGATGGTCCATTGTACACTCTTGCACGTAAAGCTCTGTATCCTCTTACTGATAACACTGATGAAAATGTTCAAGCAAGTGAACGTGCACCTTTCAAAGGAAATGTTCATGAGATTGAGGAAGAAGAAGAAGATAAAAGTGTTTCTTCTTTCTCGGAAGAGGATGAAAATGTCAATGGGAAGTCTCAGAACAACGATGGTGAAACACTTTTCTGCCTAAGTCCAGAGGTGAAGCAAGCACTAGGGACACTAGAGAGAGTGATATCAATGGTTAGAAAATCTAGAAAACATGATAATACCTCAACCTCTTCAGAGGAAGAAGAAGGGTCATCATCATCATCATCATCACCAAAACAGCATTCAGAGAGCACCGCGGCTGTTTCAAGCAGCAAAGTTTGTAGTCAAGATCCGAAAAATGAAGTTCTTGATGAAGCATCCCTCGCGCATTATCACAACCAAAACAACAACAATAGGTAAATACTAAAGAATCTCAAGAAGTGGTTTCCATAATATTAAATGGTTTTTAATCTTTTTAGAGTTGTTAATATATAGGCGAAGTGGATCAAGTTCTTTTGCTGGATCTACCAAGATCGATCTTACAACAAACTCTGAAGAGGTGACAAGGATAACAATCTCACAAGCCACAACTATTTTTAGCAAAGCAGAAGAGAATAGTGACGACAAACCAAACGGTTTAAGTGGAGGTAGGAGCTCGATTCTGCAGAGAAAACGTAGACCAGGCTGCTTCGGAATCAGGTCATGGATGAGAAGGACTTGAAATAGCCACTAGGGAGTAAAGCCAAGCCAGAGGTTTAGTGTCTTTCAAGTTGCAAAGAGTTTAAAGCAAACTACTATCAATATAAGGAAACATCAGTCGTTTCAACTTACATGTTATAGTGTGAGATTAGCAACAAGTGTTGTCAACAAATATAGTGATGTAACGTTAATAAAAGAAACAATGCTGTAAAGTGTTATAAACAAATGTGGATTGCTAGTAACCAAAGGCCAAAACCGTGGCCCATAGGAGAGAGAGTCGGCGGCCCAAAGGGAGAGAGAGTGGCCGACTTTAGTCTTAGGAAAGTTTCCATTTATCTCTTCATGTTTATCTTTAAGAGGTTTTCCTTTTTCCTTTAGGATAATGATTTGTACACTTTCCTTTTCTCTATTCCTTGTAATCCCTATATAAGGGAACACTTTGATTGAGTAATGAGATAGACAGAACACACGATTTCCCCTATTGTTCACAACACGTTATCAGCACGATAGCCTCTGAACCCTGAGACCAAAAATCGAAACCTAAAAGCCTAGACCGGCGACTCAAAACCTAAACCCTAATCCTAATCTTGTTCATCCAAGAACT
>NC_027750.1:24698407-24699170 GCF_000695525.1 Brassica oleracea var. oleracea | reverse complement strand
TCGGTTCAAAATCCCCTACGAAACAAAGGTATAAACATAATCTGAGAACCTAGAACAATAAGAACCCTAATTCCATCATTATGGAAACAATGTCTTGATGAAACCCTAAAAGAAACCCTAAGATTAAAATCGACAATCTCCTAAAACTAGAAACACAAATTGATTCAAATTAGAACATGATTGTATGATTGATTGATTAAATCTGAAACATGGCAAACCCTAATCAAGGAATCGAAAACCCTAAACCCTAAAAGAAGCTAGTATCCGATTTTAAAATTGATCTTGACATAAGATTAAAATCGACAAGTCTTAAAACTAGAAACATAAAATCGATTCCAATTAGAACATGATTGTATGTTGATTGATTAAATCTGAAACATGGCAAACCCTAATCAAGGAATCGAAAACCCTAAACCCTAAAACAAACTAGTGTCCGATTTTAAGATTGATCTTGATTGTTTTGATTTCTGATTTGAATTGAGGTTTATGATTGTTTAGATTGCTTGAATCAACCTAGCTGAACATACAAATACTTAAGGCCTTGAAACCTTAAACATAAGTTGATAGAATTTAAAGATTGAAAACCCTAGGGATCATAAGAATGTTTAAATCGTTTTACATGAATCCGAACATGATATTGCATTCACAATTGGTTAAAACAAGATCGGCCAGCATATAGATCACACGAGCTTAGGTTGATTGCATTAGAAAACCTATAGGGCCGTGTGGCTCATGATTGATAGCACCATGGTCGATTAGTATT
>NC_027750.1:24693113-24695524 GCF_000695525.1 Brassica oleracea var. oleracea | reverse complement strand
CCATGTATGAGGCAAGCCGTGAGCTTGTCTGGTTGAGGAACATGACCGGCCATGTCTTAAAAGAGAGTGGTCTGGCCGTGGGACAAGAGAAGGAGGAGCCAATGATCATCTACGGGGACAATGCAACGTGCATTGCTCAGCTCAAGGAAGGATACATCAAGGGAGACAGGACCAAGCATATCCTGCCCAAGTTCTTTTTCACCCACGACTTGCAGAAGGCAAAGGAGGTTCAAGTAGTTCAAGTCCGATCCAGCGACAACTCCGCCGACCTTTTCACCAAGTCTCTGCCAACCTCAACATTCAGGAAGCTGGTTCATCAGATAGGTATGCGCCGGCTGAAGGATCTTCAGTGATGCCTTCATCAGGGGGAGTGTCATGCGTTGTACTATTTTTCCTGTCTACGGTTTCCATTTTTCCCACCTTGGGTTTTTGGTTTTCCTAGAGAGGTTTTAACGAGGCAACATCGTGCATGATACGAGCCCATATGGTTCTAGCATCCAAGGGGGAGTGTTATGAACAAATGTGGATTGCTAGTAACCAAAGGCCAAAACCGTGGCCCATAGGAGAGAGAGTCGGCGGCCCAAAGGGAGAGAGAGTGGCCGACTTTAGTCTTAGGAAAGTTTCCATTTATCTCTTCATGTTTATCTTTAAGAGGTTTTCCTTTTTCCTTTAAGATAATGATTTGTACACTTTCCTTTTCTCTATTCCTTGTAATCCATATATAAGGGAACACTTTGATTGAGTAATGAGATAGACAGAACACACGATTTCCCCTATTGTTCACAACATAAAGCTGTTTATGTATAAAAATGAGGTCTGTTTAGTTTTTTTTTTTTTTGAAACACAAGGTCTGTTTAGTTTAGAGCATCATTATTGATATAAATAAATGAATATCTAAATAGCTAACATAATAAGACTACATTATAATATTAAGTTAGTTTCTCAAAATACTAACTTTGAGAAACTTATTTAATATTTATGATTATTTTTAAAATACTAATTCTGTAAAAAATCCACTTTTAGGGTATTATTGATGTTCTTCTTAAAGAATTATTTCATAGAAGAAGAACTACACTAGATTAATCTTTGATACTGCATTTGATTTGTCAATTTTAAACATCTGTGATATTATAACACTAGGGTTTTTGTATTAATTATGTAATGTAACATAATTAAGTCATTAATCAATAAATATGCACTCAAAATCGTTACTTTTTAAACGAACCGGTTCGGTTTGTTCATAAACCGGAAAGAATCAAGAAACCTTAGACCACCATTAACCCTACCACTCCAAATGGGGTGCTTAATTTTTTTTTTTTTAGTTTTTTTTTTCTGATTTTTAAAAAAAAAAAATTAAAAACGAACTAATCGCCGACCGACACGTATCAGTGGGGCTCGCGAAATAGTGTTGTGCTTAATTAAGTAAAATAAACACGGGTGCTTAGTTTTTGTCCCACCCGCTATTATAATAAACCCTAAAGAAGACTCATTCCTCATCTTCGCCGTCTTCTTCTTCTGGATTCGTGTACCAATAATTCGATTTCCATGGAAGGCTCAGTTGATCAAACAACGCAAGAAATATCCAAACTATCCATGGATCCTGCTCCCTCTTCCACTGCTGAGACTGGCGATGGAGCTCGGAGTAAAAAGTACGTTTTATTAGTCTCTCGATCATATTTGTGAATGGAATCTGATTGTAGCGGATGTTGTTTGCAGTGCTCTGAAGAAGGAACTGAAGATGAAGCAGAGAGAGGAAGAGAGGAAACAAAAAGCCAAACAAGTAAGAGCAAACACTGTACATTCAGATTATTAGGTTGATTAGTTAAGATAATTTGATTTTGATTTTGATTGATTCAGGCTCCAAAGGCAAGCTCCCAGATGTCAGTGGCATCAGCAGATGATGAGGATATGGATCCAACGGTATACATTTCAATCTCGTTTATCTTATGCAATGCAGCTTACTTGTGTTATCTTTCGCAGCAATACTTTGAGAACAGATTGAAGTATCTCGCGGCGGAGAAGGCTAAGGGGGAGAATCCGTACCCTCACAAGTTTGCTGTGTCGATGTCTATCCCTGAGTACATTGAGAAGTATGGTAGTTTGAACAATGGGGATCATGTTGAAGACGCTGAAGTTTCTCTAGCTGGTATGTTAAAACTGCTAAATGCCATTTTGTTCTTAAGAGTGGAAAGGGATGTTCATTTGATTTTTGCTAGGGAGGATAATGAGCAAGCGAGCTTCCTCTTCCAAGCTCTTCTTCTATGATCTTCACGGTGAGGATTTCAAGGTCCAGGTCATGGCTGATGCAAGGTGAATGCTTCTTCTTTGTTAACTTTGATGGCTTGATGCTGTGGACTAGATTTTTACCTAGGTGTGTTGCTTTTTTTTTTTTTTTTTTTTTTTTTTTTTTT
>NC_027750.1:24683536-24692832 GCF_000695525.1 Brassica oleracea var. oleracea | reverse complement strand
TTTTGTTTTTTTTTTTTTTTTTTTTTTCTCTTGTTTTAGTAAGTCAGGGTTGGATGAAGCTGAGTTTTCAAAGCTCCATGCGAATGCTAAGCGTGGTGATATTGTTGGTGTTACTGGGTTTCCAGGTTTGTGCAGCCTCTCTATGTTTTTTTATTATTCATTCTTTTAGCGTATTTCGCCATCCTTTTTCACTGTTTAAGTTACTCTGATTTTCAGGAAAAACTAAGAGAGGAGAGTTGAGTATTTTCCCCCGATCGTTTATTCTTCTGTCACATTGCCTCCACATGATGCCAAGAAAGGCTGACAGTGTTGGCGCAAAGGTAAAAGCAAAACCACTTTGGCTGTTACATTACCTTAGAGTCACCTTATTTGACACTAACCTGTTTCACTTTCATTATGTAGAAACCTGAAAACTGGGTTCCTGGTGAACCGAGGAATCCTGAAGCATATGTTCTGAAAGATCAGGTAAATTTTCAAAAGCTATAAAGATTGTTATGGCCTCTATCTTTTGTTTGATTACTGTCTGGTTGTGTTTTAGATTCTGTTGCCTCTATTATTCTGTTTCTATCCGAGCAAGCGTTTGATGTTACTTTCTTTGTTTCCCTTTTTAGGAATCTCGATATCGCCAGCGTTACCTTGATCTAATGTTGAACGTGGAGGTTCGCCAGATATTCAAAACCAGAGCCAATATCATCTCCTACGTAAGGAGATTCCTTGACAATCGAAGATTCTTGGAGGTTGAGACACCCATGATGAACATGATCGCTGGTGGAGCAGCTGCCCGACCCTTTGTGACACATCACAATGATCTAGACATGAAGCTGTACATGCGTATCGCGCCCGAACTCTTCCTCAAGCAACTTATCGTCGGTGGCTTAGAACGTGTCTATGAGATTGGGAAGCAGTTCAGAAACGAGGGTATTGACCTGACTCACAATCCGGAGTTCACCACTTGCGAGTTCTATATGGCTTTCGCGGACTACAATGACCTGATGAAAATGACTGAGGATATGTTGAGTGGCATGGTGAAAGAGTTAACAGGTGGTTACAAAATCAAGTATCATGCTAATGGGTATGATAAGGAGCCAATCGAAATTGACTTCACTCCTCCATTCAGGTTTGATAGTCAATCAACAGCCTCATTTATTAAATGACAACCAGTAATGAAGTTGTATGTGTTAATGGTCTCCCTAATTTTTGTTTGTATAGGAGGATTGAGATGATAGGAGAGTTAGAGAAGGTGGCGAACCTCAATATTCCAAAAGACTTGGCTAGCGAAGAAGCCAACAAGTATCTGATTGATGCTTGTGCCAGGTTCGACGTGAAATGCCCGCCTCCTCAGACTACAGCTCGTCTACTAGATAAAGTAAGGGAATCTTCAGTTTCCCTCTTTTATGTCTGTGAATATGAAATTGAAATCTGAGATGTTCTCTTTTGCAGCTTGTTGGAGAATTTCTGGAAGTGACATGTGTCAACCCAACGTTCATCATCAACCATCCCGAGATCATGTCTCCCTTGGCGAAATGGCATAGATCAAACAGTGTTCTGACTGAGAGATTCGAGCTGTTCATCAACAAACATGAAGTACAAGCTAATTACCAATCTGATTCCATCACATCACGCATCTTTTCTTAATACTTTGTTTTACTAACTTATTATAAACTTGACCACAGCTTTGCAACGCCTACACCGAGCTGAACGATCCTGTGGTTCAGCGTCAAAGGTTTGCTGATCAACTCAAGGATAGACAGTCGGGAGACGATGAAGCGATGGCCTTAGATGAGACTTTCTGCAATGCTTTAGAATACGGATTGGCTCCTACAGGTGGTTGGGGATTGGGGATAGATAGGCTTGCCATGCTGTTCACTGACTCACAAAACATCAAGGTCAGTCTCTTTATCTCAATTCTCTGCTTAATGATTATTAAATCTTTCTGGCCAAACTCATGAACTGAACTTATGGATGTTGCAGGAGGTTATTCTCTTCCCGGCAATGAGGCCACAAGACGATCCAGCATCCGTTAAAGGTACCTAGATCTAACTGATAATATAGTAACAAAAAGCTATGGTTATTTTTCCATTGGATCGCAATTTCAGTGTATTTTTTCTTGCAGCTTCTTTGCAAGCAGAGAACTAAGGAGGATAGAGCTCAGTTTTCATCTCTTTTGCCGGTCGAATTGCTATTATGGAACAAGCTGTTCTCAGATAACTCTTAATCGCCATGTACGAACAACCATACAAACGAAACTAGTTATTATCAAAAACCTTTGTAAGACTTTTTTGGAATTGGTTTATTGTTTTTGATCGTGATTTTTCTCCAATAGTCCATGAGTTAGTATAACACGAGCTTATTAGACTCTAATCTTAATATTAATATCTCACCAGACAGACATAAGCCAATTCATCTCCATTCTCCAACACACGTTTTATTATCTCCCCTCGTACCAAATACCTTTCATATTTATTTTGTTTATGCTACAAAGGTCATAACTTTGATTATTACTCGAATATTTATATCCAACCGAGATGCATTTTTTTTTGCCAGTTGCCATGGCGCCAGCAATTCCTGTTAGTAATTCTATGATGATAATGTTATCATCCAAGTGGAGATATATACCCTTTAAAAAAAAACAAGTGGAGATTTACCTACAATCTAAAATAAAGCACCAAAAAGAAAAAGAATGAGTGAAGAAAAATATGGTGTTTTTTTTTCAAATAAGTTTTTGAATTTTGCAATATTTTCTCATTTTAATTTATTTTAAATATTTTATTACTTTTGAATTTATTTATTTTTAAGTTTATAATATTAATTTTTTTTTTTGAAATTTTAGATTATTTCCAACTTTTAAAATTTTATGTATTTTAAATATCTTATTAATTATATATTTGATAATTTTTGTTTGTTTAAGAGACCAACACATCATCAGTTTGACATGAAAAATTGATTTATAAATTTTTAACATTTTTGATTGGTAAAAACATGTTAAAGAAGAGAAAGAAACCACATTGAATCCTACTCCAAGCGGGAAAATGGAGATAACAAGACTTTATTAATGGAAATGATGTTTTAAGGATTCTAGGGGACAAAGCGGAGATTCAAACAAAGGATTGTTCGGCGCTTTAGAAAAAAAAACACTCAGCTCACATATAACAAAGGTTTCGTAGATATTTCTAAATAGCTGAGAAATACTCTTTGCTGAGCTTGGGGTCAGGTTTCATTGACTTCTCCCCTGGTTTCCATCCTGCAGGGCAGACTTCATCAGGGTTCTCCTGGATGTACTGTAATGCCTGCAACATCGAGAATATAATATGCATCACACAAACAGTAATCAAATATAAAAAAAGAACAGGTTTTGAACTTGAGAGTATTTATTATACCTGAAGGGTTCTCATTGTCTCATCAACACTTCGGCCAATACCAAGATTGTTGATGGTTGAATGTTGGATCACTCCTTCCTTGTCTATTATGAAAAGGCCTCTCAACGCTATTCCCTGTTTTTTTTTTTTTTTCACTTTTATTAGTTACTAAACACTTTTAGAAAGTGAAGATTGAGAGGCTAACAATGTTACCTGATCATGGATGAGCACTCCAAAAGATTTTGAGATTGATTTAGTGACATCTGATATAAGGGGATAGTTGAGATCACCAAGTCCTCCAGATTTTCTGTCTGTTTGAATCCAAGCAAGATGGGAGAACTATGTGGGCATCAACAACACAACAAGTAAGGAAGAGTCAAAGCAACTTGCAAACAGATAACAATTGTTGTAAACTGTAGAGTTTTTACTTACCACACTATCAACAGAGACACCTAACACTTCTGTGTTCAACTTCTCAAATTCTGCATACCGGTCACTGAAGGCAGTAATCTCTAGAATACAAAAAAAGAGAAAAGAGATAAGGATGCAGTGAGCCTCAGAGATTGAACTTGGGTATGATTATATCAAACCTGTTGGGCAGACGAAAGTGAAGTCCAAGGGGTAGAAAAAGAGAATCACATACTTATTCCCAATGTACTCAGAGAGCTTAACCTGAAAGAAACCATATATGTATTCATCAATTTACACAACAATTAACACACAAACTTAAACTCATGTCCCCATATAAAAACTAGAAGCAGTAGATAATGATAAAACATTGTTGTGAAGACACAGATACCTTGATGAACTCCTGATCAAACACAGCTTCAGCCTCAAAATCAGGTGCCTTGTTTCCGACCAGTGGAAGATCATCCTGTCAACACAGAAAAAAAAAAAAAAAAGACAAAATCTTAGTTGAAATCAACAGTCAGAGAAACCTGTCCGCTGGCAAAACATGGAAATTAAAGCAAATCCAAGGAAACTAACAATCCTATGAACAAAACTAGCAACCCTAAAAACCAAATGTCAATAAAGCTCTGGACTTTTAGTGAAATCTACACAAAACACGGTC
Source organism: Brassica oleracea var. oleracea (assembly GCF_000695525.1). NCBI lineage: Eukaryota > Viridiplantae > Streptophyta > Magnoliopsida > Brassicales > Brassicaceae > Brassica > Brassica oleracea. Next base: position 24,688,404 of record NC_027750.1, on the reverse strand, counting down.
ACAGAAACTATGAATACCCAGTAAAATTGACAAAATCCTATGAACAAATTTACAAGCAACCGTAGAACAAAATGTCGATGAAGTTCTGGACTTTACACAAAGCAAAGACACAAGAGACTATGAATCGTCAGTAAAGTCTATGATAAGCTAATGAATCATGAATCCAATCACAGCGAACGAAGAAAGTAACGACATTTGGATAACTTACGGTTTGAGCCTTGACAGCGAAGCTCCGGCGAGAAGTGGAGCGAACCGGAGAGAAGCGGATCCGGAAGGAGAGGAAAAGGTTGGAAGGAAAGAGAGGGAGTGAGATGGAAGCGAAGACTTGTGTGGGAGAACCCTAGTGGAGGAGGAGGAGGAGATGAGAGTGGTTGAAGAAGCTACAGACGCCATTGAGCTCCTCTCTCTCTCTCTCTGTCAAACACTTGTCTGTCTGTCTGTGTGTCAACGAACGACTTCTCTTTTGTAGTGGAAGTGTGAGGTGGAGATAAGCCTCTTCTGTCTGCTGCAGCAAGTTTTCTGATTGCATCACTGGGACTGTTACCTATGTGGGCTGCACGTCGGCTTGTATCAAACTCCCTTGGAGCTTCGTGGTCTGATACTGCTGTTTTCACTTTCACTTGCACTAAGTTTGAAAATATAGTTGTATCAAATCCTTGATGATATCCAAGTTCTTGCAACCTAGTAAATTTTCAGGCGAGTTAGCTTCTGATGTCTCTTTGTTTTTCCTTCCCTTGCAGTATCACACTATGCGCAATGTTCTCTATATGGCAATGACAGAGTTCAGAGAGGTATTCTTCTTTTAACAATGTACCTTATGGAGTTTACATAGTTAAACTATGATAGTTTAGATACTAAAACATGCTCAAGCTTTTGGACTATAGTTTGAGCCATCGTTTCACCTTTTTTTTTGCATATAAGCTCGCTGCAGAGCCAGATTGGGAGTTCATGAGAGAAAACCAGAGCAAGCTTGCGTTTTTATTTGGTATTGATGATCATTGGGGTCCACTGCATCTCTTTGAAGAGGTTAGTAGATTTCCTCGTAAATATCAGTTAAATCTATTTCTTAAAATAGATTTAACTGAGACATGAAGTAGAGCCTCACGTTGAATCTCCATTGTCCACAGATTTCAAAGAAGGCTCCTGGTACTTCCTTATCTATCGAGAGCGAAGGTCACACTCACGGGTTCTGCTGCACCGTGGCTGGCTCGGTGTGGGTTGCGCAGCACGTTGCCACTCTGATCAAGAACCCTTTAAACCAGCCTGTGATTTTACACCCCTGATCATTAAAAGCGTTTATAACGATTAATGGGCCGAGTAGGAGGCGGGAAAAGTTAGTCTGGCCCAAAGATCAAACGGTAAATATCTTCATAATTGCAACCGCGACAGTCGCATTAATTCAATAAGTCGCGATTAGTAATAATTTAAGCTGATAATGTGTTTGGTTTTATTGAGATGTCTTCTCTTGTTGGTTCTTGTAAGGCCGTTTTATAAACACAAACACACACACACGCATAAACCACTACTCAGAGAAAGAGAGAGAGAGATTGAATTTCATTAAGGCTCAATTTAATTACGACAGGTGAAATAACTATGATAGCTAGATAGACTAGTCTTTTAGTTCCAACAACTATTTCTGCTTAACCGGTTGAAGGCAAAAAACAATTCTTCTTTTCTATTTAAAATGGCAAATGTTGATACATCGATTAAAATTAAAGCATACTACATTTTATAGTTTTTTTTACATATTCGTACATTTTATAGTTGTGTTTTTCTTATTTTGTATCATCTCAACTTTAACCATTCGGACTACGACATGATGATAATACTAATATCAAATCAATAAACAAATTAACTTTAGTTGCTGTTTTTGATTTTTAAGTTATGTTAGTTTTGAACTATATATGTTTGTGGATTATTATACATCCTATATTTATTTTCGTAATTCTTAATTTACAATATGAGATTGTGCTAAAAGCAGATGGCAGAAACACTAACAATCTCAGTTTGGTTCAAGGTTGGTGATATTTATAAATGATTTAACTATTATCCAATTTTGTTGTTAAACTTTTCGTAGGTTGTTTATATGTACTTGTCAACTATGGTTGAAAATACAATAATACAGTGAGATATTATAATATTAGAAGGTATGAAAACTCTTCTCTGTTGTTCTACGCTATACATAATAAAGTTGTTGTCAATTGATTCTATATTTGTGATAACTGGAAATACTTCTTTATGTCTTCCTTACATCATCCTTAATTGGTTTACGGTTCGACCATTTCTAATATAGTGAGAGTAACATAATACTAGATGTTGATTATCTCCTTCCAATTAGTAATGCACAGAATGAAAGAAATTCAAGGTGAGACAACTTTACAATTTTGTCTTCATATCTATATAGAGTTAGTTTATAGATTACTCTATATGTTTCAAAATGTAATCAATTTTAGTTAAAATCTGTAATATTTAAAAGTTATTACTTTAGAAAACTGTCATTTAATATATAAATTTAATCAATTACACACTAATTTACATAATTTAATTGGTCACACAATATCTAATAAATATAAAGTTACATTGAAATATAAAAATAATTTATGTAGTGAAACAAAAAATACTTATAAACCATTATATTATAAAACAAAGGGAATATTCAAATTATATTGAAACATTAGAATAGTAAGAATCAGAAAAGCTGAAATCTCAACGTCGATCATTTACGTCGGCCATGCCTTAGATCAATTATATATTTTAGAATTATTTTTTACTTAATTATTTAAAAATAAAAACTTAATTAAAATTTAAAATTATTCATAGAATCAAATTTTCTTTATTACTTAAATTTATTTATAATTAAATTGGTTTGCAAAAATACAAAAAAAAATCTAATTAAATAATAATCCAACAAACTAAATAAACCAAAAACTAAACCATGCTTTTAACCTAATTACTAACTAAACACACCACCACTTCGTTGTCTTCTTCATCTACCGGCCGCACCACCACCTTCGTCTTCGTGTTTTTCCATGACCTTCATCAGTATCCAGGCATGATTCTTCTTCTTCATCCTGGGATTTGAGAGGCAAGTTGCAGAGAGGAGGCAAACGTCACATCCATCTAGACCTAATTTCGTCGCCAGATGGCGAAAACAAACGGGTGGTCGTGTGGTGGTCGTCGTGTGGTGGTGGTGGTGATTGAGGAAGATAGAGATCCAAAGAATTAAAAAAGATTTAGATCTGTAACAAAAAAAAAAAAACGGCGAAGATTTTCTCTTCTTCGTGTTCTTTTCAAAGTCGTAATCAGACCTTCTCTTCTTTGTGTTGGAATTTCCAGATTCAATTTTTATTGGAGAAGATTTCTTGAGTTGATCACAGAGCTTGTTGACGTTTTCTTCGATCCGTCCATGGAGACGAAGGCGGGTGAGGTTGAGACCACAAACCAGTGTTGCAGAACCAAAAAAAAAAATACAGCTTGTATATAGAATAGAGGAGAAGCTGAAGCGTGAGTATAGAGACGATGATTAATTGAAAGAGGAGGGAGGAGATAAGTCGTAAATATGTGTGGAAAAGTCATGCACGATATATAAAAACGGAGAAAATGACTTGCTGGCGTCGTGTTGATGATGACATGGATCATTAAAATTGTATGATTGGTTGATTTAATTGGCTGACGTGGATAGGTTTAATGAAAGGTTTAATGAAGCTCATATATCCATTTTAGTATTGTATATATTGATTTTCTCCGAAATTTCATTTGGTACAAGTACTTGTGAATAAGGAAGAATTGCGAATAGTATATGTTGACAGAAGAAAACGAATAGTCTTTGATTGTATTTAATGGAAACAGATATGTATACCTCTTTATGTAGACCACAGACGTACAAGTAAAGGGTCTTAATCGAAGCAGGAAGAGAATTGAATGTGTATTAATGTTAATCACAGGATTACAAAATCTATTAAAGAAACGTACAAAATATAAAAGATTGCCATGTCAAAGTAAATGTTATGACTACAATATCACGTAGCTTCACACCAAAAGCAATCTATTAATATTTGCAATGTGAGTTAATTTTCCATGTGAAGTTATTTAATGAATCTTTTTAGGGAAGAAGGATTGTGTTAAAACAAATTTATATTTCCTCTATTCAAAACAATAGACTACACTTATATAGTAGTATATCTTCCGAACTACTAGTATCACTACAAGAAAACAGCAAAGATACTGAGGGAAAAAATTGTCGGAATTTCGTCGGAATAACGTTATTCCGACGACATACCGACGAAACAAGTCCTCGGAAATAATTCCTCGGAATTTCTTCTTTCCTCGGAAATCCCTCGGAACTTTCCGACGAAATTCCGAGGAAACAAATTTCCGAGGAAATTCCAAGGATCACTAATTTGTCGGAAATCTCCTGGGAATATACCGAGGGAGAACTTCGTCGGGATATTTCCTCGGAACTTCATCGATCGATGCGTTTTTGGACATATATCCATCGATCGATCCCGAGGAACATGTCCCTCGGTATATTCCGAGGAACATGTCCCTCGGTATATTCCGAGGAAAGGTGTCCCTCGATATATTCCGAGGAAGATGTCCCTCGGTATATTCCGAACGTTTTTTTATAAACAGATCGTTCGATGGATATATGTCCAAAAACGCATCGATCGATCGAGTAAAAAATATAATTAATTTCCTCAGAAAGTAAAAAATATTTTTTTTTTAAAAATAAAATTTTTGAAATTTAAATTCGAAATATAAAACTAAAATTAAAATTGAAAACATATTATATAATATTCAAAGTTGTACAAATAAAAATAAAACATTCCGAGTTTTTGAAAAAAAAAAAAAAACTACGGGTCTGGCAC
>NC_027750.1:24668518-24678527 GCF_000695525.1 Brassica oleracea var. oleracea | reverse complement strand
TAGTTCGTCGGAATTTCCTCGGAATTTTGTAAAATCCCCCAACGGCTCTCCAACGGCTATAATATTTCCTCGGAATTCATCGGTTTTTTCCGAGGAACACATATTTCCTCGGAATTTCCTCAGAATATTCCAACGGATTGATATTTCCTTGGAATTCCGTCGGTATCCGAGGAAATTCCGAGGAAACCAAATTTTGTGTTTCCTCGGAATTTCCTCGGGATATTCCGAGGATTTCATTTTCCGTCGGAATGTCCGTCAGAATATCGCTGTTTTCTTGTAGTGTATAGTTAATGCTAGCAACCTTACAATTAATTTCATTCAACTAAACTTTGACATGCTTGGCTGGATTTACAATTAATGTTAACTAGTAAGTATGAATGAGTAACCAATATTCGGACTTTGTAATTTGTAGCTTATGTTACAAAAGCTGTAGTAATACATGAATTATATTGTGGAAAAATTAAACTTCAGCTTCTTTTACACTCACAAAAATGAACTGTTTCAAAATCTGCCTTAAACCTCACCATGTCAAACCGTATAACCAACCAAATTTGCCCCAGGAAATGGCTCGAACACTAGAGTTTTAGATCGTGAACCCTTTTGGGGTTTAGGGTTAAAGCGATATGAATCTTTCATTGAACGACAATTCGTGCATTTATGTAAAAATATCAAAAAGCTCTTACAAGTTTGGATCATTCACAGCCCAAACTTGAAGCCTTTTTTGTTTGTCAACTTACATGTTTGGATCATTATCAGTCCAAAGTTTAACCCTTTGGATTATATTGATCTCTGCTCATTACCATCTTGATCTTCTAGACTTGGGAACTAAACCACCACGGAAGTTACTTATTATTGGACCAGAGAGGAGATGATGATCTTTTGAAGAAGCCTTGTTAGGTTTACAAGCTTCCGTGTCATCCAAGTAACCTTCAATAGCTCTTCCCCAGACCAAACCTCCATCTTCATCTCCACTTTTTTGAAACTTCTCGCTCTGTACAACCCAATCAGATATGCTTCTTTGTAAAGAAAGACTTTTACTTGGCGTTGACCTTCTCCCTCTGTTGTTCTCTTCCCCATAAGGCCATTTATAGCTCTTGTCTATACTCAGTTCTATGGAGTTAAGATCATCTTCTTCATTTTCATCCTCAACTTCTCCATCTTCCACGTGGTGTTTCAGGTACTCTTCCATTAGAGCTGCTTTTGTCTCCGCCAGCTCTTTGCCTAGTTGCTTGTTCAACTTCTCGAACCTTCTCCTCAGTTTCCTCTCCGCTTCCAGCTCACCAGCAACGGATTCTATTGCGGCTTAACAAACTTCCCGCTCGTTGCTTTCCCACGCAGCTTTCTCTTCGGCGAAACGCTTCATCAAGTAGGTAACGTCGTTGTTTTCAGGTTTATTATGCTCGTGGATTAACTGGTTGGCCTCTAAATGAGCTCTTTCGAGCTCAGAGTGCAAAGCTGAGACGAGGGACATGCTGGAAGATGGGCGGTCTTCTTGGGCTCCCCACATTTTGTTAATGATCTTGAGAAGTGATAGGAACGTATAAACGGAAGAAGAATTGAATATTGTAAAGAATAAATTTGATAAGATTATACCAAAGATTAAGAAAATGATTGATTCAACTGCAGAGGCGAGATATTATCTATTTCTTTAACTCAAAATACGTCTCGTAGTGCGACGGTTCGATAATGTAATGAGTCCCAAGATACAACAGCAAAAAATCTTCTGATTTGCGTCACTCTATCAGAAGCCTGGCGAAACTAATTTTGTGTATACTCTTAGACTCAAAAGAAAACTAAAGAGAAAAATAAAAGAAATACGGAGGATTATATGTTTTCTATGTAAAAGAATGAGCCTACACCAATTGTTTCTCTTCCTTTATAATAAGATGAAATACGTCGTGCACTTAATATGGACCCTCTAACGTACACAACCTTTAATAGACATAAAGGAAATTTGATTCCCTTGTAATCAATTTGGTAACGTTAGCTTTCAAGAAGAAGATATTGTATGTTTGACTAACACCAATGATCTTTTTTTTAAATGGGTTTACATTTCTTTTTATTCATGAATAAGATTTTAAAATAAGCTATTAGACATTTATTCTAACTAACCATTTTGTATTCTAATTCAAACCCACATATCCAAAGTGTATATTTGCTAGTTTAAATACTTAGCCAAATTCAAAACTTACAAACTTTGCAAGTCATACACTTTGGACTTCCATTTCTCATTCGCAACAACTTCGATTTTGACAAACAAATATACTAACTCATAGTGTTCACGGACGATTACATCGTGCCCAAATTCCGGTATTTCCGACAGACGTCTCCGTCGAAAAACCCATCGTAAAAATGGTCCACACCACTTTGTCAAAAACGAGTTCCATCAATCCCCCACATGAATAGAAATGACTCTATACACATGACTCAAGAAAAAAAAAGAACTTTTGAGAGTATGAGGGAAAAATCCACTGCATGATGAGTTGGTAGCAATTTTTCAGCCTTGAACCAGTCATTGTTAATAGCTATTGGATTTATTCGGTCAGGAGGTGGCCATGATGTCTTGAACCTCCCGGGCTTTTGTGTAAACCTAGACAATAGCTATAACACATCTTCATTCTCTCACAAATCTAATTTCTCTATTGTGTTCATTTTGGCCGTGAACATTCTTGGTAATCATGAGTGAACTTGGAGAATATAGTTTTTCCTTCATTCTCCTAGAAACGACCCTATTTTACACTCACAAGGTGATTTGCCATTAGTTTTGTTTAGAGGAGTATCATGTACTATTCCATTCATATCTCAAAACAATGGACACAAATCATTAAAAGCAAATGCTTATCCTCTATTCTTTACATGTAGCACTGTTTAATCATCTTAGGAACTGGGTATAGACCGAAGTCTTACAGTGCTTTGGTCAGATTTAGTTTGACTTAGTTGTCTCCTTGAACCTATTTTTTGGGATCTCTAGTCAGTTAGGTAGAGTTACCGCCAAACTTCATCTTAATTCACAGGCTACCCATTCCTTTTGATGATATAACAATATGATCTCATGACACACCTTTAATATAAGGATCCTAGGTTGTCACCATAATGAACATAATCTCTTGAGATTAGTCGAGATCAATTGTCTAATTATTTTTGTCATCTTTTTTTTTCAAGATACAATTAATCATTGTACACAAAACTCAGTGCATGACACTAGTTTTTTTTTTAAACCATATTGTGATAATTATCACTAAGTTCATTCGACATCTTGCCAACAACTTTATATGGTAAGCAAAACTTCTCTCACAAACATGCATATTTACATTTAAGATCTCTTAAAAGTTTAGAAAAATGATCTACAACTCTTTTAGATTTAAATACATAAAAAGCAATTTCAGAAAATATATGTACTTTATTTTTAGAAATTCACTTTTTTCATACAACTATTTTCATAGTTCTCTCAAGTTGATTTATAAATCTAACTTGTATGTTTTGGATCTTTTCCAAACACATATTTTGATTTTTTTAGCCAATATACATATCATTACAAGATATTATTTTTGCCTTCAAAACCACACAATTTATATGATTATGCTCAACCATATTGACTTTAAAAACAACAATACACATGTCAGTTTCAGTCACATTGGTCTGAAAATTCTCATTGTTTTTGCATGGTCAATCTTCTTATAACTTGCACTAGATTTTTCACCCGCACATCCGTGCGGGTAGATTTTCATTTTATAAATATCTAACGGATATCATCGTAAAACTTTAAAAGATATTTACATTTTAGTGTTATATATTGTGTAAATCTATGTAAACAGTTTCTTCCTGAGGACTATATATATTGTTAAACACTTGAAAATTTCATGTGAATTTGAAAACAAAACCTTACAGAAAACTTATCTATAGCACTAAAAGATTAAAGGTAAGCACGAAATATACTAATCAGCCCGGCCCAAATCAAATTCAGTACATAACCATGGAACTGGTTGCCTAAGGTACCCGTGGGCTATGTCAGAGTCCGAACTTCAAACTTGTAACAATCTCTTGCTACCTAAATGGTAACCAAAATTAGATCGTTTCTTTCAGCAAGATGTCGATGGCTTACTACTTTGAGTCTACATCTACAAGAGGGATTCAGTTTCTTTTTCTTCAGTTATAACGAAATGCCACACAATACTTCACAGATGCATGAAAATCTAGTCATCTACTATAACGAAGAAGAGATCAGAATAAAAATATAATGCACAGAAATCTACTGATAGTAATAATCGATAAATTAATAAACAAAATAAATTAATAAATTTTTTCGGTTCCAATTTGAACCGGTTTTAAATATGACATAAATCGATAGAACAATAAGATAACAACTTTTTTAGAAAATTCTATATAAATATATGGTTACATTAAATATAAATTAATAATTTACATGTACATATAGCCCTATTTTATATAGCCTATATAAATATGCCATTATATTGTTTGTTTAATATTCATAGTGGAATTATATTTATATTTTCTTTATACTTATTATATTTTAATGGAATTTAGTAAAACTATATCTAATCCACATTTAAATTCGATGAAACATATTTTATGTACACCAAATAATATTATAAACCAATATCAATAATAAATTTCAAAAAATAATTAATGTATATACACTTAAATCAAATAAAATATTTTTATTATTTTAGAAAAAAAATATATATTTCAAATAAAAAATCTAAAAAAGAATTTTTTTGTAAATTAATAACTCAAATTAATACAATATTATGTCCCGATTTCCAACATTATTAATTTATTGAGTTTTTACTGTATCTTCATTTTATTGATTTGTTTAAAGAATTAACCAGTTATAATTTTGAACACCTAACTCATACTTTTTATGCGAAATTATAAATCACATCAAAATAATCGAACATTCAAACTGATTTTTCGTAATTGCTGAAATGAAAGTAGCGTGTGCACGATTGTGGAGCACTGCGTTTTCTTCATCATTTTACCATTTTATTTTATTTTATTTTAAAGTATTTAATTTTGAAAAAAAAAAAGACAGATGACAAATGAATAAATACCAAAGAAATATAATCCAAAGCGTGAGGGTGGCTTTCGGATAAACACAGAAGTTGTCTCCATGTTCTTTGGAAATTTTGGGATCATGGGCGTTGTAGGACCCATACTCTCTCAGCCTGCTACTGCCATAATGTGGGTCCAGTTTAAAAGCCCACTCTTGTTGTTTTCTTAACCATCTCACGTGAAAACCACAAATAAAAATAAAGTTTTTTTTAGCAACAAATAAAAATAAATTTATTTAGCAAAATAAAAGAAAACTGAAAACTCAAATCCAAGGGCACATGATTTTATTTTAATCAGAGTATGTCCACTAATGCTATTCCAAAACATGTATGTCCACTAATGCTATTCCAAAACATGTTCGCTCTCGCTGACGGAGAGGTATGAGTCAACAAGTACTCCCTTCGTTTCGATTTATTTGTCGTTCTGTAGCAAAATTTTCGTTTCAAAATAAGTGTCGTTTTGTGATTTAATGTAAAATTTATTGATAATATTTTCTAGTCTATTTTTCTATTGGTTGAAATGTGGTTAGATGTATTGGTAATGAGATTTTTATTTTGGAAATATGTAAAATTAATTGATTTCTTAATATGTGTGCACAAACCTAAAACGAAAACTAATGAAACGGAGGAAGTATAATTTATTAATCTAGGGCTGAGTAAGACTATCTCTGATCTTAATTACATCAGTTTAGGTACATATAGAATCCTCGATTACTTGATCCTCTTAATTAATTTTTTCACCATGAAAAATCATTTTCATACAAAAGAAATTGTTTTTGGCTTGATTAGATAGTTTATTTATTAACATATATATTTTGTTAAGGCAAAATGGAGTTCAATATGAAATGGGGCCCTTACATATAATAAAGTGGGACCTGAATCTTCGATGCAATGAAAGAAAGAAGAAAGAAGATAGAGGCGTGCAAATGTTTTGTTTCCATTGTCCTACGATCTATATTTCCTGTATCTTTTTCAACTCAAAATTAGCCGCACTTTTTGTTTATCTGTGTTTCTCATCAAATAACGTTTTGTGTTTTCTTTTCTTATTCGTCCAAGATTCAAATAGTTTCCATACTCCAATCCACACTCTTAAAACTTATCATCAAACTTGGATAAACTTTAGATGTGTTGTAATCAGGGCCGGCCTGGAGTAAATCAGGGGAAGCAATCGCTTTAGGCGTCATAGGTTTTATATATTTTACGGGGCGTCAATTGTTTGGATGGTCACTTCAGCTTAGTGGTTTGGGTTCTGCACCACAATCATATAGGTGACGTGTTCGACCCTGCCCCAATTTTACTATTTTTTCCCTTTGGATAATAATAACAGTATGGTAACTAATAACGATTTGGTTACCTTTCTAACAACTTTAGTTTCTTTTATTACAAAACAATATTAATTACAAAACTATTTTACTGATTAAATCATGTTTACATTTTAAAGAAGGTATGTTTCTTCTTGGCTTTCCAATCTCCCATGTATCACGTATTTTCTATATCTTCATTTTTTTCAAATTTTTTATAATTTTTGGAAGCTTCTATAATCTGAGAATACAAAGTATCGTAAATTGGGTTCTAATATTATGTGAGACATTTCTAAAGATGAAACAAGTGTTAATGTTAACCTTTATCAAATGTATTGCTATATTATACAAATTATGTTCTTCTTATTTTTTGGAAAATAAAATAAAAGAGAATTAAGAATCAATCAAATGAATTGTCAATTGAATACAAACTAAAAACATGGTTATTAAAAGTTGATCAATGGGTTTGTAAGAAAAAGTATTTGCCTTGTAATTTATTTTGTGGAAACAATGAAGTTTTAGTAACATGTGTTTTGGTTAAATATCAAAATTAAAGTAAAAATTTAATTATATTTGTGGGGCATTATTTTTGGATGCGCTTTAGGCGCCAAATCGGTCCGGACCGGCCCTGGTTGTAATTGGTACCGCTAATATATTGTACAATTTTGACTTTTCAGTATTGTGAATACTATAGTTCTTTAATAGTTGTTGCTGGAGCAATAGTCTGATATTTCAAAACGAGCAGTAATATGAATGTGGTCGCTATATAATTGTAGCATGTGCATTGAAAAAATATGGAATAGTTAAATAACATAGCAGAGACTGAAAACAACAAAAAAAAATATCATAGAAAGTTATTTGCCTCAAAACTTATGTGAATGAATTATTTATATTACCAGTTTATATTTTTGAAAGTGTTTATTATCTTTCAGTTTAATATATTGGTGTGATTTTCTCTAGTCAAGGTTAATTGCTAACAGTTTCTCAAATTTGGGCATACTTCTAAGATATGGCCGGGCTGCATAAATTTTAGGTATATATATATGTATCTGAAGATACTGAACAATGCAGATATTTTTAAAATAAAATGTGAAGGAAATATGTGGTCCTATCTCCTCTGCGTCCGGCCATTTAGTTTTGGTTTCATAGAAAATACAACAAATAGCTTGGTCCCCTGACTATGGTAAATAAATACAAAACAACATGCAAACGAATATTATCATCAGGTTTATTAATTTCTGATATTCAAAGAAAATTTCTGATTGTTATTATTCTTGTCTTTCCAACTAACGTTTATAAAAAAAAATACGATGTTTCGAAATCATACGTACAATTAACAAAACCAATATTTTTTTTGGTACAAACATACATACATACATAACCAATATTTTTACAACATTAAAGAAAACTTTGTCAGTGTTTCTCTTATGATTTATTCTAGCTAGCTCGCAGTATCTTGATAAATACATCACGTTAATGACGTCTATCCATATATTTACTTGTTTACAAAAAGATAGTTTTATCATAATGAGTAATGGAATATATCGTACATAATAATTTCATAACCTTTATGTAACATTATATTTCCTTCCAATCTAGAGACTGAAATGTTGGATAACTGATTTCTTGAGACGACTTGTAAAAGTTTAAAAGAGTACTGGTTAAGTTGTTTAATTATGATATTCGTTAAAACGTACTTTAGTTTTGTGGCGCATACCTGTTTAATAGTGGTTCTTAACTCTTCTCACCCTCGAAAAACTAGATAAGGTTTTTTATCATTTCGACCCTAAAAACTAGATAAGTCATCGCTAGTATTAATTATCTCGATTGGTGTCGACGTACTTTTGTCATGCAGGAGCTACACCATTGGCTTCAACATGATTTGCATCATTTAGTGAGCAGAATAAATCTTGTTGTCTTAATAATATTACAATATCAAATTGATGTTACAATATAGCAAAAACTAAGTAGATGATATTAGAAAATCCACAGTTTTTTTTTTCCACGCTAAAAGTTTCATTCACCATTGAAAGATACAAGGATGGAATAGATGGCAAAAGAAAAGAAGAAAGATAAGGATGGAATACATTTTTGCTAGGGAGTAGGGAATGAAGAAAATGTCAGAAACAGAAATTATAAAAAGCAAAAGTAGCAACTTACCATGAATTTCATGAAGCTTCTCGCAACACTTTCTAAAAACAACAAAATAATTTTGTCTTTTGAACATTTATATAAAGAAATGTGCAGGTTCATCATTTTAGGAACCCTCCACGAATTACATTGCAGATTCCTCTCGTGCCTCTCCTTTATGCCCAAGAGATCATTATAGTATTCTTATATATTTTCTGTCCATGCATGTCGTGTTATATGTATAACCCATGTACATAATATAAAATAGGTGACTGTATCTTTTTTTTTTTTTTTAACCGGCTTTCATTCATAATTAAAGGAAAATAAAAAGAAAACATACAAGCCTAGATGGGCTTAAGTTTGTGAAGAGAATGACCCAATGTTTTTATTCTTAAGAAATACACATATAAGAAGAACTAAAGAAGCCCAGTTGTAGTCAGGAGAAGGCCCAGTTGTAACTTCTAATCTGAGAAAAAGGAAGTGGAGTAGCGGAAGAGACGATCAATAGTTTAGCGCAGTGGTCATCATCGCAAACTCCGCTCGGCTTATGATCCCTGAAACCAAAGTTGAATCATTGCCGATGAGGCCCGCGGGTTAGTGTTTCTGATACTTTGAAGGCGATTACGAATCTGCTTGTCGATGGTGGAGATGATCGTTTCCGGTGACTTGAAGACTTGTTGGTGAAGTCTAGAGTTACGCTCAGTCCAAATCCAGTAGACGGTGGCTTGTACAACTAACAGAGTAAGTCGGCGAGAGTCTCTATTCGTGCTTAGGGCCTGCAGTTGATTTATGGTGTCGTCCCAAGAGGAGAGTGGCGGAAGCTGGCATCTAGTAGCAATCCGAGTCCAGATGCGATTGCTGTAGGAACATCCAAAGAAAAGGTGGGTCCTACTCTCATGATTAGTATTACAAAGCAAACAGGAGGGATCAACATTGAGCCCCCAACCGTTTAACCTGTCTCTTGTAGGGCATCGGTCAAGCACTACCAGCCAAGTGAGAAAACTGTGGCGAGGAATACCATAAGAGAACCACAAAATCTTCGCCCATGGGACAGGAGGTCGGACCCCCTGAGGTAAGCATAGACCTCACCAGTATTATATTTATGCCAATGTCTTCCGTCCACTTCCCACTCATAGTAGTCATCATTGTCTGATAGGGTCACAGTAGTCAAGTGAATCTGCACAGCGAGGTGATTCTCAGTTCTGGCTGGGGGGAGGCGCCAGGCTCCTTCACTGAAAAGAGATGCGACTGTCGCTGCTCTTGAAATGCCTAACCGGGAGGAGTTAGCATTGAGATAAGTATATAGATTCCCGAGAGGAGACCAGTTGTCAAACCAGAACCGAGTAGTCGCTCCATTTCCAAGTCTTCTTTTCAACAGCGCCAGGCTCCTTCACTGAAAAGAAATCACTACAAGAAAACAGGGGGATTCTGATGGCCGAAATCGTCGGAAATTCGTCGGAATCGGTCTATTCCGACGAATTTCCGACGAACCCGTCCGTCGGTATC
>NC_027750.1:24660498-24663686 GCF_000695525.1 Brassica oleracea var. oleracea | reverse complement strand
GTGTCCTGATAACGAGGTTTCCCACAAAATTTGCATATATTCCGTGTCTCATCCGCTCTCTAGTAGATCATGCAGTTGTCAATACATACATCTATCACTTCATACGGTAGTTGAAGACCTGCAACAAGTTTCTGAACCTCGTAGTATGAACCCGGTGCAAGGTTATCCTCAGGTAGAATACCTTTGACAAAATCAGTAATCGCATCCATACATTCTTCAGCCAAATTATAGTCTGTCTTAATACCCATTAATCTAGTTGCAGATGATAAGACTGAATGACCATCTCTACAATTTTGATACAAAGGTTGTTTTCCTGCATCCAACATGTCAAAAAATCTCCTAGACTCGGGGTTTGGTTCTTCCCCTCTATAATGATCATGTACCATCTGCTCAGTACCTACACCATAATCTATATCTGTTCTAGATTCTTCTAACCTAATATCAGGCTGAGGTTCACTAACAGGCTGAGGTTCGCTAGTACTACCATATTCATAACCAGTTTCCCCATGAAGGTACCAAACTTTATAATTACGTGAAAACCCTTTCATATACAAATGAGTCCAAACATCAAATTCTTTTATAACCTTATTATTATTGCAAGAAGAGCAGGGACATCTTAACATACCACTTTTTGCATCCGGTTGCTGTTGAACAAGCCTCATGAATTCTCCAATCCCTTGAACGTATTCTTCCGTAAGCAAATTGGTGTTCGGATCCAAATGAGGTTTATCCATCCACGAACGATAATAAACTTCTGAAGACATGATTTTCACGGAATTGTTATGACTAAAGAGAATGAAGAGAGAATGAAGTGTGAATGAGTTGAATGAGGAGGGGTTGTATTTATAGGAAATTGCTTACGGACCTCCGACGACTTTCCGACGAAATTCCGACGGATATAAAGAAGTCCGTCGGAATTCCGTCGGAATTGTCCAATCCCAAACGGCTATACAACGGTCATATGTATTTGTCGGCAACGGTCACATGGTTCGTCGGAATTCCGTCGGAAAATACCGATGGAATTCCGACGACTTTGCTGTTAATCGGAATGTCGTCGGAATTCTGTCGGAATATACCGACGAACTTCCGACGACTACAACGGTTACATTTTTTATCGGAATGTCGTCAAAAAGTCGTCGGAAAATTCTGACGAACCGTATGTCGTCGGAATTCCGTCGGAAATGGCCGACAGAATTCCGACGACTTCATTTTTTTGGATTTGGTCGGAAATTTGTCAGTATTCCGTCGCAAATGTCCGACGACCTTGGTGTCCGTCGGAACCTCCGTCGGAATTCGGTGTGTTTTCTTGTAGTGAATAGGTGACTGTATCTAGATCTTTTTTTTGCTTAAATGTAATTTAGACCTTTCGTTTTGGAGAAATTAAAATTCTTAAAACAATTGTTACGGAAATACACTTTATGCATTTTTATTAAATAATAATAGTAAATTGTAATTTTTTGTAACGATTTTTTTTTAAATGGCTATGTTTATTAATTGCTATTAGCTTGAAATGGTGAAATCAGTTCATTACAAAATAACTATAGTAAAAAATTAATATGTTTTTAATAAATACAAAAACACCAAAATATACTTTTATAAATCAACAATATAATAGAAGTTGTTTTGAGCAATATTAACTGATTATTTACATATTTTGGTGAATTGCATGTTGGTTATCAATTGGCATCAACTTATAGGATGGTGGTAGTTCAATATTGTAAATAAGAATAAGAGAGACAAGGCCACAATGTCAAGTCCATTTCACAAATAGTTCATTAAGTCTCTATCTTTCTCGATTATAAAATGATTAGAAAAAGAAAATTAATGTACAATAAAAAGAGGGAGAGAGATAACTATGTGAAGTAGTAGTGGAGAATGGAGATGCATGCGATGGTGGGTTGGAAAGGAAAAGCACATGCTCCTCATTGTCAACAGGTTGAGCTTCTTGCTTGCGTCAGGGGTAAGTATTTTATGTACCTTCGTACTTTTACTTGTAATGTATCCTTCACTTCTCACCCATTGGATCCTGGTAATCACAACATATGAGCAGACCAACAAAGCAAAATCATTAAGTGGTAGTCTGGTACTAAAATGAAGAATTCGAGGTAAAGTGTAAACTCATCGGTTCTGAGATCAATTTTCTTTTTGAGCAAACTGAGATCAAATTCTAATAGGAACTAAATTATTACTACTTTATACTTATGCCTCAATAGAATATTCATGGTTAGACTAGTCGTTGGTATTATTTCTTTTAAAGATTAGTTAGATTTTAATCTTTATATTCTCATATTAAAAATATAATTTGAAGAGAAAATGATTGTAATGCATGTCATAATTTTTATTCAATAACCAGAAATTTTCGATTCTTTCATTCATGGTTTCTCAAACAGGGTTTGAATTCAGATATTTGAAAACAAAAATAACGTATAATCACTGGTCTTGGTGATATTCCGTGTTTTTAGCGGTTTTAAACTCGTTTTGGAGAAATTAAATGGTCGGTTTTAATTAATGTTTTGGTCTATTTGATGCGTTTTGGTGTTCTTAAGTGTAATATGCAGGTTACTAGATAGCTTGCAAGAAAAGAACGCATTCGGGATTTATTCAGAAGCAAGATGGACCGAACAATGGACCGAATGAGAAGTATTGATCGCACAGGACGTGAGATCGACCGATCCGGTCCATGTAAATCGACCGATCCCACGCTTACATGCACTAGATCGACCGATCCGGTCCATGTGGATCGACCGATCCCAAGCTTACATGCACTAGATCGACCGATCCGGTCCATGTGGATCGACCGATCCCAAGCTTACATGCACTAGATCGACCGATCCGGTCCATGTGGATCGACCGATCCCAAGCTTACATGCACTAGATCGACCGATCCGGTCCATGTGGATCGACCGATCCCAAGCTTACATGCACTAGATCGACCGATCCGGTCCATGTGGATCGACCGATCCCACGCTCTACGGGCTCCACACGCACCAATGAGCTTTTCACTCCTTTTTACCCACTCCCTTCAATAATGGACGGGAGAAGAGGACTTTTGGGACTCAGAAAAGATTGGAGACGACCAAGAAGGAGATTTACAAGTTCTTGAGAGAGATTTGAGAGTTTTGTACTTGTTTTGTGTGATTTGTGAAGATTTGTAAAGGAGTTCATCTCAAAACCATTTGGAGAAGATC
>NC_027750.1:24657385-24657548 GCF_000695525.1 Brassica oleracea var. oleracea | reverse complement strand
TCCGGTCCATGTGGATCGACCGATCCCACGCTCTACGGGCTCCACACGCACAAACGAGCTTTTCACTCCTTTTTACCCACTCCCCTCAATAATTAACAGGAGAACTCGACTTTTGGGACTCAGAAAAGACCAGGGACGACCAAGAAGGAGATTTACAAGTTCT
>NC_027750.1:24657090-24657285 GCF_000695525.1 Brassica oleracea var. oleracea | reverse complement strand
GGTATCGAGGTTGACAAAGCAAAGATTGAAGTTATGACCAGCCTACATCCTCTTAGGACAGTGAGGGATATTCGGAGTTTTCTGGGACATGCCGGTTTTTACAGGAGGTTTATCAAAGACTTCTCTATGATAGCGAGGCCACTCACCCGTCTGCTGTGCAAAGAAGCGAAGTTTGTTTTTGATGCTGACTGCCTC
>NC_027750.1:24636364-24653247 GCF_000695525.1 Brassica oleracea var. oleracea | reverse complement strand
AGAAAAGAACTCGACCTTTGAGACTCAGAAAAGACCAGGGGCGACCAAGGAGGAGATTTACAAGTTCTAGAGAGAGATTTGAGTGTTTTGTACTTGTTTTGGTGTGATTTGTGAAGATTTGTAAAGGAGTTCATCTCAAAACCATTTGGAGAAGATCTTCTGAACCTTTACTCTGTTTTAATACAATCTTATCATGTTTTCTTCATCAAAATCGTTTTGTTCTTGCTTAGTTATGTGTGAGTAGTCATCTAGTTGGGTTTAGGGGTTCTCATAGGGGATTTCTTGATGTTTTGATTCATAAAACGTGTGTAGACTAAGGGATTACGTTTTGGTTCTTCATCTAATGGATTTCTTACTGCTTGAACTGAATTGATCACTTAGTTCATGATATTAGATTGTTTGATGCACCGAAAGTGATTGTTTGAACTTCCGAAAATACTTTAGATGAGCAAAGTGTCCTTAACCCTCGGAAGTTGATGTTATTGCGCTTTGTGAACATATTGAACCTGTTCTTAATGCTTGTTTAGAAATTGAAACTCAGCGGAAGTTAGTGTGGAGATTTCTATAACATAGAGAATTAGCGCTACGGAAGTAGGTTAATTCTAATATCGTGTTTGAGTTCTAGACGGTTCTTAATATATTCATGTGTCTGCCATTAATTGAATCTTGATTAAAAAGAAATCCCTGAGAATTCCCAATGCCCAACGTTTGTTTTAAAATAGTTTTCAAATCGTTTAAATCATCTTTTTACAGCTTGTTTATGTTTTGTGATACTAAAGAAAATTAAATAAAAACCATCAAAAATATATCTTCATTCGCTGTAGCTATTAACTTGTCTGCAACTCTACGTGTGATCATCGGTCCCTGTGGATTCGATCTCGCATTACTACTGCGTACTTTACTGTGCACTTGCAGTTAGATAATCGGGTTAAAACTCGACACATCACTTAGTTGTATAACCCATATATTTCTTACAATAATGTTTAACTATATATTTTTTTTGTTGCTAATAATTAACTATCTAAGTTCTTAAAGGACGTGAATTAAACCACTGAGAATATATACATTAAGGAAAATCAACACTAGCTTTCAACCATTTGATTATTTCTTACACTATAAACAAGTTGTATTTGAAGACAAAACCCGATACGGTAAATATGCTGTTAGATTTCCGTTGACCATCCGGGGATTAAAAAATATTGCCAGGGTCCATAAACATAGTAAATATGCTGTTCGATTTCCGTTGCACTGTTTTTTCTCAACAGGTGATTTTACTTGATCCTTGTACCTACTTTTATGTTTGCATCCTTGTATTTGTGAGAGTGGTGACGCCAGCAGTATCCTTCTGATGAATATCAGTTAGCTGATTTTATTACACTTTCGAAGAACGGCTTGCTGCACAAAGAGAGGAGAAAGAAGAACTAGCAGCAGCAGAAGCGTTTGGGTTCAAGAAGCCACTAAGCAAAGAGGAAAAGCAAGATAGAAAAAAAAAAGCAGCGGTTAGCTGCAATAGGAGAAGACTTACTAGTCATTTGAAGACCATCCTTAACAAAGTAGTATAATACTATTGGTTACTTACTCTCTCTTTCTCTATAGTATTGGATGGCATCGGCAAAGGTCTTGACCCACGGTTTGATATCACGATGATTGCAAAACCGTGAGTCTACACCTACTATACTATATATTCTTGTTGATTTTTTAAAGAGTACGCAGATACTTATCTCCAGCAGCTATGCTTTGGAATTGCTATGGTTCCGGGAAGCTGGACTAGAAGTTGTAGTGAAGGTGATAATAAAATGCTTATCTTCCCTCCATATATGATCTTATTGCATATATTTGTATTCATATTCAATCAAATAAAACTACTGTAGGAAGAGAAAGAGATGGGACAGACAATCACAAGCATTCTACAATCTGTTCAGACAAGCTGATAGAGTTGAAAAGCTAGCTGTAATCATCCAACGACTTGTAAGACACTAACAGATCCACCCGCCACAAAACTTCGAGCTACATATGAATTGTTTTCTCCATCTAAAGAGTTCTACAACGTTTTATTTCGGCAGGAGCAATGTGATTTGAAGCTTAGAGTCCGAGCATTGGATTCTGAGAGGGCATTTCAACATGTAGCAGCTGTTCAGAAAAACAGTAGGAAGTGTAAGTAAAACTTTTGGCATTCTCATGCCGTCTTCTTACATCTTCAAGTTGGCTCTTTTGTTTAACCCAATGTGTCTCCCAACAGGCTGTTGCTGCAGGATGTTTAGTCAATCTCGCAACGATTCTGTATCTGATTTCTGTAAAAGTAAGTTGTAACTCATTTTATTAACCTTCAACCTCATTATCTGCTCGGTTTCATTTTGTTCCTTTTTTTATATGTTCTCAGACACCAGCGACTATAGCATACACGGTATGTGCTTTCTTCAGCCTCCAAGTTCTAATCGGAGTTATAAAACTCAAGAAGTTCGACCAACGTGAAAAACTGACACTGGAACAGCTTATAAAGAAAACTTGTTTGGTATATTTAATGCAAAAACATTTTTTTTTAACTTGTAATGATGTAGTAAAGCTTCTTCTTAAAGTCTCCTCCATAAAACCTTCTCTTTTTTTTTGGTCCACAAAGATTTCTCCTTTAAAAGCGGGGCAATGATAAATTTCAATGGTCTGCCATATAAAAATTCTTATTGAAGCTTTAAAGGCTAGAGATGGTAAAACTAGTGAACGACCAGTCTCTTTATCTCATTCTGAAAGTTTGATTTATCGGGCATTTTATTAAATATAAAATTTCGAATAAAAAACCATTACTTTGCATAAAAAGGTTTCTTTAAAGATCTCTACAACGTTTCAAGGCTTTACTTTGTTGGTTTTGCTCTTCTCGAGGTATTCATCGAAGACGCTAGCATTAGCAGAAGCAGACACGGCAGCAGAGGAGAAGAGTGTAGCCGCTAATAACACCATGGCTGATCGTTGAGCTTTGATCACAGGAATCATCTTTTTCTTCTGACCAGAACCCAACTGATGAACTCACCAAACCGACTTTCTGGTTTAACTCTGCTGAGCCAGCACCAGGGATTGCGTAGCTGAACACTTGAGTTCCATTAAGAGTTTGGTAGAATCGAAAATAGCACCACTTTTATTGACACGTTCAATAGAAAACTTCTCTAACTGCAAACCAAGAACATACATGCAGTTAACAAGTCAGAAAAGTGAAGGATGATGACAATAAACTAAGATCATGGAACGTAAAGTTATAGTCAACGACATACCAAGTTGCTCGAGTGTGAAAAAAAATTCATTTTCAGTGCCGTGCAGAAGTTAGATGACGAATCAGAGTGGTCTATGATCTAAATCCTCCAGACGTTGCCCCATGTCGTTTTGATAGTTTTACCTCTATCCGGAGCTAGAATTAGAGAAACATGTGCAAACTGAGGCATTGGAAACTCCAGAGCCTGCCATTGATTCGACAGCACTACATCAAAATCCTCAAGATCACATGACTTCGTAGAGCAATTGAAAGGAACACACAGAAGAAGCTAGTGCTTACCTTGTACATTAGAGCCTGCCTTAATGTATATGGTAAGTGTTCTTCACCCCTGATATGAAAGTTCAAGATTTCTGATTAAGATCACATTCAAATATGTTTTGAAAAAGAAGGGATTGGAGTGAGTAGTAACCTTAATACACCGGAGGCAATTGTTTTAACTTCGCAATCTCCTTCATCTTCGCAAGCTCCTACAATAAGCATCAAAGATAACCCCCACACTGGAGCAAAAACATCTATAAACTTGGCCAGACTCTAAAAGCTTCTCTGCGTATTGTTTGTAAAGAGCATTTCTTTCAGATTGTCTATAAGGTGCAAGGTCACCACTAACTTCATAACATAACAAAATTAATCTTTTGATTACAGACTAAACTGCATAACATAACAAAATTAAATGAAAATTCCAATTCTTTCAATAGAAATAATCCATAGAAATACATAAGTTCAAATGATTTTTTTCCGACGCATAGATGATGATGAATGCTAGTTAAGGCAACACAACATAGAAGCTAGCTCAATCAACATCTCAAGGTTTTACGCTACTACTAAAAAAAAAAAAAAGAAAAAGAAGTTACTACAACTGAGTCATGGTTTTGTCTATCCGTTCTGTCCACACTAGAGATCGGCCTCAGCAGCGGTTGGAGCGAATAGCTCCATCAGTTCATCTATCTCTGGGTCTGGCACATTTTGCAAGCCTTGTGACCAGTCCATATCAATCTCTGGGACTGGCACATTTTGCAAGCCTTGTAACCAGTCCATTACCATCTTCTAAGCAAACACGAGAAACCTGTGAATTTTTTTAAAAAAAATACTCAACAAAAATTCCTTTTGAACAAAAGATCATCAATGCAGAGAATTACCTCATACTGGTTGTTGAATCCGTCCACAAGTAAAGACTCGCCGTTAGGACCAGGATCAGGAATAGCTACACGACTCTCTTTATCTTCCTCATCAATCCAATCTTCATCCTTAAATGGAGCACCGTATTCAGAACCATTCATATGTCCAGTTCCAGGCTTCTCGAAGATCTTACAAATGACAAAGTCATCCTGAATGTCAAAACAACAACATATTTAACACTGTTTATCTAAAGCATAAAATTTGCTCAAAAATTCATTACCTGACGAACACTCTGCTCCAGTGTTCTGTCTTCAAGTTTGTATTCATGCATGACCCAGTTAGTGCGTGTTGAACTAGACCTCTTCATCCCGCGGTAATAAACAAAAGAGTTCCTTTTTCCAACGACCTCTTCCTTGTAAGTAACATCTTTAGGATTCCCTGTGTGCTTCCAAAAACCAGATACAGCCACACGGTTTCGCGCACCGCTGCCGTTGCAAGACTTATCAGACGTCGGACAGAAGAAGTGCCACTGAAGATCTCCTGTCCTTAGGGATGATTTCTCTGTAAAAGATGAAGGCTTTTTTTTCAGATTCAAGAGTAACCAAACTACATACATAACTAAAAGAAAGCATGAAACTTTGTCTTACGGGGTAAATCTCTTGGTTCAAACTTGTAAATGTCCAGCTCATCTATGGGACTAGGCAGTATATCATCCCCTAGAATTTTCCTCTTCAGGTAGTATCTTACAAGCTCCAAATCAGTGGGAGTAAACCTATAGCCAGGTGCCAAGCGATTCCCCCCCATTACACAGTCCCCTGCACCAAAGAAGCGATGTATTACAACAACATCTAAAAGCATATAACGATCATTCTACAAATCTATAAACAAAGCTATAAACCAAACTACTATTAGAAACCCTAATTTCACGACTACATGATCGGAAACGTCAAAAACAGAAACCGTAATCACACTATCTTCCAGAGAAAAAAAAGGAAACAAAACCCTAATGAATCAGCCTGACGAAAAGAGGTGAAATCAACGAAGAAACCGACGAACGCGAACACAAACTCAGTATAAATTTGATTTACTGTTTGATAACGGTGGTTGGAGCAAGAGAATGGATAGAAAGAGAAGAGAGAGTAATTTTGACCCTTTTCTAGGTGGTCGGAGCGAGAGAGGGGAGAGACAGAGAGTATGTTTGATCCTTAATTACGACAGAGCAAGAGAGGGCAAATTTGACTGGCAAGAGCATTGGGAACTTGCATGGGGAGAGTGAGAGACAGCAGAGCATTTAAAGTGGGATATCGTACGGACGGTCAAATCCGTGATTATCGTTTCTCATACATTAATAAATTAGAATACTTGTTTCACATTCTTATTTTTGTTTGTAAATTAGTAGTAGTTCTCGTTTTCGACATTAATAGTGTTGGATTTCCCTCCTTAAGCCCAAAACTAATCAAATCATAATTAAACCTTAGTCCAAAAAGAAGAAACAACTAGATAAAAGTGGAAAAATATAGAAGAAAAAATGTGTAGAAAAAGAGAGAAATTTATCAAATTAGATATTTTAAAATAAAATAATAATTTAGAGAAATGTAGAACATGCTAGAGTGTGCTCCTTCACTTGTATAAATAGGGGTGTTTAGCACCATTTGTAATCATCCAAGAATCAAGCAAAGCAATAGAGAGAAAATATTTCATAAAGAGTTCTAAGAGTCTTTAAAAAATCTTCAAACACAAGCTTTAGCGAAAATCTCTTTCCTAAAATAAGAAGGTTATCTTAAACACTAACCGTCTACATTCCATCTCAACCTCTCAAAGAAACTATTATCCGCTAATTTTCCCAACAGCTGTTATCAGAGCAAGGTTACCGTTATCTTTGAAGAAGTGAAGATGGAGGCCACCGTTACCTTTGAAGGTGACATGTTCAAGCTCACGACAGACAACTTCTCTTATTGGAAACCGATGATGGAAGATCACTTTTATTGTAAGGATTTGCATGAGCTCATCATCATGAAGGATAAGCCGGAAAGAAAGGATGATAAAGCATGGGAGATTCTTAATAGAAAGGCGGTTGCCGTAATCCGTAAGTATGTCGACCGATCTCTTTTTGAACATGTCTCTACCTACACAAATGCTTTTGAATTATGGACAAAACTTGAATCCATGATTCAAAAGAAAACACCTCGAAACAAAGCTCTTCTTGTTCGACGGTTGGTAAAGTTGGAGTACAAGGATGGCCAGAGCATGATGGAGCACTTGAACAATTTCAAGGGGATTGTAAATCAGCTTAACAAAGTTGATATGAAGGTTGAAGACGAAATGCAAGCCCTTTTACTCCTCAGTTCACTGCCGGAGAGTTGGGACACACTAGTTGTCACTCTAAGCAATTCAGCACCGGAGGGAAAGCTTACCATGGACACCGTCACTGATAGCCTTCTAAACGAAGAAGTTCGCAGGAAGGAACGAGGTTCGAGTTCATATTCAGAAGCTAACATTGTTGATAGACGAGGTAGAGAAGAGACTCGTGGTCACAACATAAGCAGAGGACGAGACCAATCTCGAGGAAGATCCAAGTCACGTCCGAGAGTTACTTGCTATTACTGTGGCAAACAGGGTCACATGAAGTCGGAATGTCGGTTTTTCAAGAAAGACAAACAAGCCGGTAATATCAAACCAGACCGGTTCAATCCTACAAAGAAGCATGAAGACAAGACTACCACCATTGTGGAAGACCAGAGCGAAGAATTATATCTCGTTGGAGAATGTAATCTTAGCTCTGATGATAGCTCATGGATCGTTGATTCTGGTGCTTCTTTTCACGTCACCCCTCATGGAAGCTTCTTCACAACCTATCAAAGTGGTGACTTTGGTAATGTTCAAATGGGAAATCAAGGAAGAAGCAAGATCATTGGAAAGGGGGATGTTATTCTTACATCAAACACTGGATGTAAGATAGTTCTCAAGGATGTGAGACATGTTCCCGACATGCGACTCAATCTCATATCAACCGGAAAGCTCGATGATGTCGGCTTGGACAGTCATTTTGGTGGTGGCAAATGGAAGTTAACCAAAGGAAGTTTGATCATGGCTCGAGGAAGAAAAGAAGGCTCATTATACGTGACTCAAGCCAAGCTTTGCAAGGAAGAAGTAAACGTTGCAAGTGATGACATCGATATATGGCACCGAAGACTCGGGCATATGAGTGAGAAAGGTTTAAATATACTTTATCGCAAGAAACTTGTTCCTGATATGAAAGGTATTTCCCTCTCACCATGTCATGATTGTTTAGCCGGAAAACAACATAGGGTCGCTTTCCGAAGATCATCTACGCCTATGAGAAGAAAGCATATTCTTGATCTTGTGCATACTGACGTATGCTCCATGTCCGAGAAATCCAATGGAGGGGCATCATATTTCGTCACCTTTATTGATGACCATTCAAGGAAGGTATGGGTATACCTTTTGAAGTCAAAAGATCAAGTTCTTGATGCTTTCAAGGAATTTGTAGCCCAGGCAGAGCGAAGTACGGGTCAAAAACTCAAGTATGTTCGATCTGACAATGGTGGAGAGTACCGAGGTCCTTTTGAAGCGTTTTGCAAAGCTCATGGAATCAGGATGGAGAAGACACCACCAAAGACGCCACAGCTGAACGGGCTAGCAGAAAGAATGAATCGAACGATCACAGAAAGAGTTCGGTGCATGCTCTCTCACGCTAAACTACCCAAGCCATTTTGGGGAGAAGCCATAAAGACTGCAGTGGACGTCATAAATCTTACACCATCAGTTCCTTTGGAAGGCGATGTCCCGGAGGAAGTTTGGTCGGGTAAGAAGGTCTCTTACAACCATTTGAAGGTGTTCGGTTGCAGAGCGTTTGTTCATATACCTAAGGATGAACGAGCCAAGCTAGATTCCAAGACTAAAGAGTGCATCTATCTTGGGTCACCAAGAGATGATTTCGGCTATCGGCTTTGGGATCCGGTTAACAGAAAAATTATCCGGAGCAGAGATGTTGTTTTCTTCGAAGATCAAACAATCGAAGACATCAACAAATCAAAGAAACCAAAGCTAAGGGTTGTAAGGAATGAAGATTCTCATAAGCCTCAAGATCATGAACAAGTGATTGGAGATGATAGCGAAGGGGATCCTATCATGCTTCCTCATTCTCTTCATCTCCAGAAGCGGTTTCCTCATTCTCTTCATCTCCAAGACCTCTGTTCAGTGTCGTCGGAGCAGCTTCTGCAACCACATTAAACGGCTCCGTCATCTCCGCCGTATTCTCAGACGAGTCCTTTCTCGTCTTCTCCGTCGAGACATCCGTCGTCTTCGTCGAGGCATCCGTCTTCTTTGCCGTCGATTCATCTGTCGTCATTGCCGTCGATTCAACAACCTTCACCGTCCTCGTTTCACTCTCCTCCGTCGTCTTCTCCACATTTTCTCTGGAGCCCGTCTTTGCAAACTTCACTCTCGGAGCCTCTTCCTCCGTTGGATTCTCCTTCCTCTTACCCCGTCGCGTTTCGACCACCATCGCAATCGGAAGATTTCACCGGATTCTATCTCGATTCTTACCGAATCAAGCTCGATTTTGGAAACTAGGGTTCTTCTTTTCGCTCGTGAGGAAAAAAAAAAGAGGAGAGAAATGAGTTTTAAAATTTTGACAAATTGGATCTCAAAATATATTGAGAGGGTTTGCTAAAACCGACAGCTTTGGTTTGGTTTTGAGGGATTGGTTCGGTTGGTTAGTATGATTACACGATTAGACGATTCAGTTCAATTGATTTGCCCATACAAACGGGTCTGGTGTGCGGATGAGTTATACCCTGGTACAACTTGTAAATACTTCAACTATTCCCAGGGTTTTATGTCATTTCCGTATTTTCAGAATTAAAGAAATTTTTTTGTTTCTGTTTATTGGAGTGTCTGATAGAGATTGGATTATCGCATTTGGGGACACCACAGGTCATCCTTTGGCATCGGAGAAGTGAGGTCTGTTGTTGCCGGAGCGAATTCAAAGAGGAGAAGAAGGAAAGGTGCCAAGGGCGGCGAAGTGACCCGAAACCAAGAGACAGAACCGTTGAAAGAGCTGCCATTTTAGCACCCAAGTCTCAAAAGCTCTCTGCTTGCTCAAACGATTGGAAGAAAGTCAAGATGCGACCATCTTCTTCCCCTGTTTTTTTGGAGACCTAATGACTTTATATTATTAAAATAAAATAAAAATGTTGTGAAAATAATTAAAAGAAAAAAAACCACAAATTGTGAGATTTATTAGTAGACTCTCTGTAGTTTTGTGGTTTTACTTTGATACTGATAAATAAAGGCATATTCTTTGTATGAATTCATAGCGAAAATTGTCCATAAGATCATAGGTGGTTTCCAATATTTGGGATTATGGATTCCTAACACAAAAAAAGTCATTTTAGTCCTGATATGATTTGATTAGAAGTTACTATTCGGATTTGTAAGACTTTATGATTTCTAATTCAGTTAAAGTATGGTTCACTATAGTGAAAGTAAAGCTATCATGCATTAATTAATCCTCATAAAACAACAACTAAAGTGTGTTGGTTATAGAACCGTCGTATAATATTTTCTTAATTTAGTAATTTTAAGTAGTGTTGAAATGTCCATAGTATTACTAGAGTGGGTTCATAACACCCACTAGGCCTGGGCATTCGGGGTCCCAATCGGATTTCGGTTTTGTCCAATCGGGTCTCGGTTTTTCGGGTTTATCAAAATCAGCCTCATTCGGATTATATAAAAATTCGGTTCGGGACCGGTTCGGGTTTTATCGGGTTCGGATCGGGGTTAGTAAATCTTCAAAGAACCGGTACAACCCGGTGTACTTTCGGGTTTTGGGTTCCAACCGGTTCTTCGGTTTTAAAGTACTTGATTTATACCTATTTTGTAACCAAAACATAAGTAAAATCGGTTCTTCGGGTTTAAAGTACTTGATTTGTACCTATTTTGTAACCAAAACATAAGTAAAATCGGTTCTTCGGGTTTAAAGTACTTGATTTGTACCTATTTTGTAACCAAAACATAAGTAAAATCGGTTCTTCGGGTTTAAAGTACTTGATTTGTACCTATTTTGTAACCAAAACATAAGTAAAATCGGTTCTTCGGAATCTAAAAATTTCAAGCCTCAACCGCCACTTTCAACCATCAACCTTCATGTAGTAGATATTTATTGTAGATGTTTAATAATATCTTAGTGTATTTTGGCTACATATCAGGAATTGAGATCATGTTTGGTACAAGTTTTTTCTGGCATTTTGAATGTTTCGGGTTCTATCGGATATCCATTTAATTTCGGGTTCGGTTCGGATAATACCCATAACCCGAAATACCATAAAACAAGATCCATTCGGTATTTATGTCGGATTCGGATCGGTTCGGATCCATTTTCATCGGATCGGATTCGGTTCGAATTTTCGGATTCGGTTTATTTGCCCAGCCCTAACACCCACATTTGAAAAGGTTTTCCATTTTGATGATTCACCAAGTGGAGCCTAATGTTATATTTTTATAGCACTTGTTTTTTTCTTGATTATCATTATTATTTTAAACCTTTTGCTACTTTTTTATATTATATGGTCGTAGTTTGAACTATGATATTGAGTTATACGTTGCTTAGTTTGGCTGATATATCTATGTACAAAACATATATAATTTACATATCTTCGTTTTGAATAAATCACTAAAGCCTTATTAAAAATTGCTTCTTTCGTTGAGAGAAGAAGAAGAAGAAAGAGGTCAACATTGCTTCTTTGGTTCTATTATCGTCGACGACGTCTAACCATCCTCTCTCCTTCATGACTTGGACGAAAAGCAATCGCATCATCTTCTTCTCTCGATCGTGTGATTTCTCTAAACCCTAGTGAAACTCGATCCCGCCAAATCTCTACGGCGTGTTTCTCTCCTTCCGGAGGTTAATCTTCTTCTTTTAAAAATATTTTAATCATTAACCTTCATGAGCTATATTACGTTTCCATCGCTGTTTTTAATATGTTTGTATGTCCGGAACCTGATTTATCCTAATTCAAATATCCTAGGGATTAGAACGTAATCGCCGCCGCAAACTGGTGTCCATGCTTCAGCAAGCAACAACTTTGATCGAAGATGAATGCAAAAAAACAAAGGGGGCAGCAAGTGTTTTCTGTAAGTCACACATAGCATGGCAGTTTTGATTTTGTATTGTATAATGCATGGATGTTTGAAGAACCATATAACAGAACACATAAACTGTATGCGTTTTGATGGCAGGTCTGATGGAGGTGGACTCCGGAACAAACATTTTACATGGCTCAATCATTAGTCACAGGTTAAATTCTCTAAAAACCAAAAAAATATTGTTGCTTTACAGACAGAATCTTACTACGTCCCGATCCTAACTTAACATAACATACATTTAGCTCATTTCCATCTTGTGTCCTTGGTGGGTTCAGTTAAAAGACAGCTTTTCCTTCATCCCTGATGCATTGGATGGTCATGCGAATATGGTGGATCTCCATCTGGTGGCAGGAAACCCATTAAAAAATCATATCATGTTTCTCCAATAGAGAAGCACACAGTCCAAAGTTCCAGAACAAGACCCATTTTTTTAAAGCAATTCATGTATTTGCAGGTTAGATACTATCGAGTTTGAGCAAAGTAGGTGATAAAACTTTTATTCGTGGGATTCGGTTTGCTATTTTGTCCTTAAAAAATTATCATCATAGCAGACAACTGAACGATAAAATACAAGACTATTCTGAGATTGCAAACAAAATGAAACCTTGCTTTTTTTTTTATTATTACCAATTTCACCATCAGAAGTATCAGCAAGCCTTGCAAGGGCAGCCATAAGAGCCTGTTCATGTTCCTGCCATCACACAACTTTTGTGTTATTTTCCTAAAACCACAACATTAAACCAACTCGCAATAGCCAAGAGAAAGAATATTAGTCTCAAACCTTGAGCATTTTCTTCGCCTTATCAAGCTCAAATGGATCAGGATGCGTAGCATCGAAAACTCTCTCCACCTAAAACAAAGCTTTGATCTTTAGAACATCCGCTAAGCTTAATGGACACAATACATACAGAAACCTAACCTCCTTCACAAGCAAGTCTGTGTTGAACAATTCAATATCATCACCACCACCACCACCATTCTGTTGTGTTGGTGGTGGCAAAAATTCTCTTCTCGGCTGATGAATTCTTGGTCCTCTCCCTCTACCAATGTGACCTTGGTTTCTTCGGTTGCCACGGATTGATCCACTTCCAGGTCCAGTGTTTAAGGCTACCCCACTATCCTCTTTTCATCCCACCTTATATCTTCAGGTGGTATCTACAAACAAAAAAACAATGTCAGCTCTTATCAAAGATCCTCATCATGTACATTCATGTCAAAAGCTTACCTCCTTGAGATCAACCCATTCCCACGTTTCATTTATTGCGTTTATATCATACACCAACGCATGCCGACCCTCAATAAATTGCAGAAACACTTGAACCAATGTTCAAAATGTTAGTACCTCAACTGCGTTGTACTGGGTTATAATTGCTTCATAAAAGTGGTTGTCTTCAGGCCATTTTGTCCACACTTTTCTTCCGATAAGAGCTCCAGCAGATGGATCTGCTGTAGTGCCACCGGGAACGACACGGCTATTGAATGACCTATTTCCAGCTGGACCAATTGATGGATGATACTGCATGCATGTCACGGACTAATTGATCAATAACATAGAGAAAAAAACAGAAGAAAGTACACTTACGACTAAAAGAGAAGACTTACAGATGGGAATGTCTTCTGTTTCTTCCGGGAAGCAGAGAAAGTTGGACTAGGGACAACATCAAAACCCTGATTAGTTGCATGTCTAGAAGCAACTTGGCTTCCACCTCCCTGTCTCCAATCTCTGGTACAGTTCGAATGTACAACATATTAAAATAAACGAAAATTCATGATAAATTACTAGTTTGTCTTTTGTTGGTGCAGATGAACAATCTAACCTTATCCGTTGGATAGTATCGTCCTTATTGACCCTACTCAGAAGCTCTCGATGCTCGTCATCAGATACTCTCAGTTCTTTACGCAGTTGTGTTATCAAGCTTTCTTTGTCCTGCATTGTGTAAATGGTACAGCCAATAGAATTCACAATGAGACTGACTGAAGGAACACAGAGTCGACCCGAAAGGGGGAAGAGAGAGTACCCAAGAAATTGCATCAGACTGCGCTTTAAAGGCCCTTAAAACAGCGGTATATGCTTCCTGCTCAAGTTGATGAATTTGTGCCTACCCAACAGACAATTTGACAAGAAAAAGGCTGCAGCAAAATAAACAACTTATTCTAACTCAATAAAGCCGAACACTTTTCTCTAAATCCTAAACCTTATCATCGGCTAACCATTCCCTAAACCCTAACTTTTTAAAATTACGTGCCTAAAACTAGCTGCAACAGTATTCGATAACGCAGGACCCTCAACAGCTTTATAGCTCAATGAGCAGATTAGCTCTAATTGCTCGAAGAAGATTCAAAATGTGGGGACAAAAATGTTATACATACCTAGCTTGAAGCAAAAAAACCCACAAAGAGTCACTTTTCTTCACGATTAAACCAAATTGTAACAAGGCATAAGGAGACAGAGGTTGTGAGAAAAAGGCAGATGGAGTTGTGTTACAATGGTATGACGACAGTCACCATGACTCCTTCCAGTCTACTCTATCGAGACCGTCCATTATCGCCCTGCGAAACTCATCATTGTGCAGAATAAAGGAGGAAACGTGTCCACCTGACCCATCTCACTTCTGAACCAGGCAGAGTGCTTCGTTATGTATCCATCATCCTACACACAATCGTATAAGATAATCACCATCATCATCAGAAATGTATGGATTGATTTATCTACTTACAGTTGCAGCAACAAAGATGACAGCTTCAGGATTTCTCTCATCAGTGAAGTGAGGGAGAGAATAGTTCACATCCTCTCTCTCTCTCTCTCTCTCTCTCTCTCTCACTTGGTCAAGAATCATTGTGATCTTCTGCGCTTCAAGTTCTTCCCTTGGTGCCTCCCAAGCGCTTCCATGCTTTAGTATGAACGCAACAACTGCGGAGTGTGGAGATAGGTAGGGAAGTGTTGTACTCCTCCGTTAACATTTTTTCAAGTTTCTGTGAAAGCAAAGAACAAGTCAGTCAGTCACTTGATGTGACATGCAATAGTTCACAAGTTAGTTTCATGGCTTACCCATACTACGCGCCCACAAACACCCATCTTTCCAAAGCCTTCCTCGGTGTCTAGCCAGTGAATAAGAAGACTGCGAGACTCTTCGATCGTTGCCCTCCCTAGTAAAAGTAGATCACTAACACAGAGGAGAAAGGGATGCAGTGGGGATTTATCTAATGTTTGATCAAAGCAAAAAGAAGATTTCAAGTCACGGGAGAGAGAGAGAGAGAGAGTCTCTCTGATTACCTCTCCAGCACCATTGTTGCAATGTTTTGCTTCACCAAAGGTATGATCACCTGTCCCTACAAGCAATGCACCAAGATATGATATTTACAAACTGAATAACTATTGTAATAAATATTATCCCATAAGCTGGTGTGCGTGCACAGATGAAGATCACATAAACAACTAGAAAAAGCCATTCCACCATAGAGCAGAGCAACTAGTTCTCTAACTATGGAATCTGTTTCCATGTGAATAAAGAGATTCATACTTGAACATTCTGTATGATCCAATATACACAAGAATCCGAGTTGAATATTTAAAATTATCTACAAGAAACAAACAATGCAAAGCACTATCACCAAGCTCTGGTAATATCAAGCATCAAAAAACTGGTGTTGTGTACCAATCAAAATCAACATCACATAAACAACTAAACATTAGAGAACATCAACTAGTTCTATTACTATGAAATCTGTTTCTATTGCACAGTTTGAATTATCTACAAAAGGTGGTGGTGTGTACAAATCAAGATCATTTAAATAGCTACACAAAGCCATAGAGCACATCAACTAGTTCTATGACTATGTAAACTGTTTCCATGTGAATAGAGATCCATACTTGAACATTCTGTATGATCCATCCAATATACACAAGAATCTATCTGTAATGGTGCTACCTGCAATATGAACAACAACACATGACATCTTCTGAGGAGGAACGTCTTTAGGTACGAGCCAAGCAGCGGTAAGCTCGTCGTCGTCGCAGGGAGTCTGGAAAACGCCTTCTCTGAGACGAGCGTTCTTCGTCTCTCAGACGAAGAGTTGACTTTGGAGTTTGACGGAGGAGAAGAAGATTAGGTAAGAGAAGCGTGGAGAGACAAACCGGTGAGAGACGATGAAACTAGGAAAGACCGGACAAGAACGAGATAGTTTGGCTGGTGGGCTTCTGTGATGCCACGCTGTCAATATATGGGCCCCGGTGTGTGGGTCTTCTGGTCTTTCTTTTGAGAGAAACCATTTATCCGTCCAAAAAGGTTGACTTTTTGCAGTGGCATAATTTGAAACTAGAGTTGCGATCTCTGTTTTATTGACAGACTGTCTTGTGTTCTTTTTGTTTTCTAAAATGCAGCCAAGGAAAGTTGCTGAATAAAATGGTCTGATTTTGCTTCTCTTTAATTGTTTTTTTTTATTTGTTCCTGATGAAATTTTAGGAGTTGAAGCATTTTTTATATGATTATTTAAAAATGTAAATAATATATTTTAGAGTTAAACTATAGATTACACATGTCTTTAAATTGATTGGCTAACTTTTTCGCTATATTATTTTCATTGTGAATAACCACAAAAATGAAAAAAAGTGCACCACTAGAAAAGGAGTGTTATTTTTAGTGGTGTATTGGACGCAACGAAGTATGGTTGCACTTTGCACAAACAAACAAACGAAAATACATAAGGAAGTGTACTTCGATCCACATAAAATATTTTTGACAATTGTCAAACGAAAATTATACACCTATACCAATCAGACTTTTTTTAAAAAAAATAATCATCTGTTATAAAAAAAACTAGAATTTTATTGTATCGAAAAAATTTAAATAAGGGCAAAATTTTATACCCGTATGAGAAGATAACACTGATAGCAAGAGAGGATGTGTTACTAGAAGAAGAAGGAATGGTGTGTTTACAATCGATCGAAACGATCGTTTATATAGAAGAGAAATTCACTGTGCAAATAGTGCAACGGGCCCCACATCTTTTTATATTTTCAACGAAAACGGTGGCTGCTTTTTCTGACTTTCATAACACTCCCTCTTGGGGACAGGTGTTACTATCCACTTTCGCTTAACGTCTTTGTTGCCTCGTTAAAAACCTTTCTAGGAAAACCCAATGGGAAAAACCATAGTAAGGTAAAAAGAGTACAACTACGTAAGTTCCCCCTCGAATGAGCAGTCATAGATCCTTCTGATGACGCATTCCAATGTTACAGACATGTTTTCTGAATACCAAAGTCGGAAGTGATTTTGTAAAGAGGTCAGTTGCATTGTCGCATGATTGGACATATCTTACTTCAATCTCTTTCTTCTTC
>NC_027750.1:24633881-24634987 GCF_000695525.1 Brassica oleracea var. oleracea | reverse complement strand
TTCCTTCAATCACGTCTGCAGGACCTGATATTGTATTGACAGTAATTCTTTTTGGTTTTA
Organism: Brassica oleracea var. oleracea; assembly: GCF_000695525.1. NCBI lineage: Eukaryota > Viridiplantae > Streptophyta > Magnoliopsida > Brassicales > Brassicaceae > Brassica > Brassica oleracea. The sequence goes on along the minus strand of NC_027750.1, from coordinate 24,634,927 downwards.
TATCTGAAAAATATATATTTTTTTCTCAAGATAGTGTGCGTTGTTCCACTATCTAGTATACATATCTCTTGAATCTCTTTCTTAGAGTTTGTTCCATTTGCGTTTTGATCCATTTCTGAAATTATCATAAACATTAAATAACAGTGAAACGTGAAATTTATTCATTGATTATTTAAAGAAAATAAACAATAATTATACATATATTGTTGTTAAAACAACATTATTCTTTGAAAACATAATTATTATACATTACAAGTGAGGACTATTCAGTAGTCTTTTTTAGAAACATTTCCGTACTCTTCAAGAGTATTCTAGTCCAGCTCATTTGCGAAATCAGAGGATTCAAGGTATGAGGTCCCTTCAACGTTTTCCGTGAGGTTCACCTCTTTAGCCTTTCCTTTTATGGACTCTTGATATAACTTACACAAATGTGGGGGAGTACGACAGGTACGGGACCAATGTCCTTTACATCCACATCTGTAACATACAGTCTCACTTTTCTTTGTGGTATCCTCTTCGGTTTCTTTGCCTTTAGGAAGTTGTTCAGATCTAACCCATTTGTTAGATCTAATACTTTTAGGATAGTAAGGCTTTCCACGTTTGTTGTTGAAACGCCGACCACGACCTTGGTTGGTCTGGTTTCTCCTTCCCGAATATTCTACCACCGTAGCATTCACTTCGGGAAATGCCTTGGTTCCCGTAGGTCGGGAATTATGGTTTTTGATTAGTAACTCATCGTTTTTTTCAGCCAACATGAGTGTTACCATCAATTCAGAAAATTTGGTGTACCCACATTTTCTGTAAATTCGGGACAAGACCTTGTGTTCTTTGTGGAAAGTATTGTATGTCTTGTCAAGCATTTCTGCTTCGGTGACAGGGTTACCACAATATTTTAATTGTGCAACTATCCTCAAGATAGTGGAATTGTAATCTCTAACCCTTTGGAAATCCTGAAACCTCAGGGTTTTCCACTCTTCAAGAGCGTGAGGGAGATTGATTTCCTTTTGATTATCGAATCTGTCTTTCAAGGCTTGCCCTTGGTCCTC
>NC_027750.1:24626049-24633692 GCF_000695525.1 Brassica oleracea var. oleracea | reverse complement strand
TGTATTTCTAAAACACAAAATAATAATTTTATTAGAACTTCATAATTTAAAAACCGTTTACATTAATCATACAAGCAATTACAAGGAGAAGCGATGTAAAGAAAAGTAAACCGATATTCATCTTAAATTCACTCGGAGTAAATTCTCCTACGAATAAACCATAAACAGAAACACAAATAAAAATGGTACATAAAAACAAAAGTGCGCGAATCATCTTTCTTGAAATGAAAAATCGGAGGAGGGCGATTTGAGTATATTTGAGAGAAGATGAAATGTTTTGGATGATGAAATGTTTTGGATGATGAGTTGTATTTATAGATGAAAATTACTGTTCATGACCGTTGGAGAAAGGGAAAATTTTTGAAATTTTTTCTTTGTGACCGTTGGGGTTAAATCGAGTGCACTAAAAATCAGTCTGAAAATATCGTATTAAACATTCAATCAAATCTATAAAATTTCATAAAAATTAGTAAAGGTAAAAATTATGGCAACAAATCATGCGACGGTTTAGCTGGTCAATGCAGAGTAATAAATAAATTATACGGCGGCTCGGCCGACCAATTAACAATAAACAGAATATAAGGCGGCTCGGCCGACCAATAAATTAATTAAATTATCAATAATATAGGCGGTATTCCGGCCATTTTAACATGATATAAATAATAGTAGAGGCGGTAAACCGACCATTATAGCATGGTATAAATGATACAAGTAAATTTTACCGAATTGCAGAGTGATCGTGCTGATAACGTGTTATAAAAAAAACTAAAATTTTATTATATCGAAGAAATTTAAATAAGGGCAAAATTTTATACCCGTGGAAGAAGATAACACTGATAGCAAGAGAGGATGTGTTATTAGAAGGAGAAGGAATGGTGTGTTTACAATCGATCGAAACAATCGTTTATACAGAAGAGAAATTTACTGTGCAAATAGTGCAACGGGCTCCACATTTTTTATATTTTCAACAAAAACGGTGGCTGCTTTTTCTGACTTTCATAACATCATCCTAAATCTCTAAAGTCTTTGAAAGTTTCTCTCCCTTCTTTGTGTTGTTTTTTTCAAAAGCCAACAAGGCAATAATACATGACTTTTACAACTTTTTTCTTTCTTTTTATTTTTTCTCTTTAAACATTTTTCTAAAGCCAACAAGTCAAGGAAGACCAACGGATGTTTATGAATCTGAAAACTCCACTAATGTAGACTTTGATGCCACGGGGTCGATGGACCAAGCCTTAATGGCTCTATCACTTGATGAACTGGAAGAACCGTTAAACATGCACGAAATTAATTATATTTGTCCTATAGATATTTTTTCTACTACAAGAAAAACCCTCAAAATATTCAGAAAATCATATGACCAGATGATATGGCGATAATCAAATAAAGGCAGCATACAAATCCTAGCCACTGTTTGTTGTGAATATCATTCATGAAACCTCCCAAACTTGATCTAACAAAAACTAAATTCTAAAAAAAAAAAACATACAATGACAATGAAACTAACATTGTATTCTCATAAACAAAAGAAAACAGCACAAAAAAAAGTAAGTAGGTGAAGACGTGAATTGAGCACAAAAGGAAGAGACTTGTTTTGCAAGTAAACTTCTCTTCTAACTCCAGCAATAATAACTCAGGAGGAGATTCCTGACCTGCGTAGCGTGTGCAAAGTGACATCTATCACCAAACGTACAGCTTCCTTTAGAGAATCTCTCACATATCTTCGTCTTGAAGTTGCTCCCTGGATGCGGTTTCCCTTCAGAACCAATCCCACCAACAATGTTCTCCTAGCTGCCGAGTTGAGCCTCCCAATCAGCTCTCTAACCATCACGCTCGCTTCGTTTATCTGCTCAAACGTTCCTTCAAGCTCAATGTTCTTCAGGTTCGGGTCCCTCTCGTGATCTTGAATCGTTAGCTTCGCCCCTGTTTGACGATATATCTGTTTGGAACTGACTCCACCTTTTCCAATGATTGCGCCTGCCAATGAAGCATCCACGCTGATTTTTGCAGTGGCCGAGGCACCAAAGCTAGAGACGTGGCCAGGACCAGAGTCTCCTCTCCCTGAGAATCTCCCTTGCATGTTTCTTGAAACTTGAGGCATGGGTGGTGTCATGTTTGTCAGCTGTGCTACAGCATTGTATCCTCCGGGTACGTAATGCAAGAAATGGCAGTTCTCTCCGAAAGGACAGCCCGAAGTGCTGCAAACAGAAGCATAATAAAATACATCAAGAGTTAAAAACTTGAAACCAATCCGTTTTAAGATGGCACCACAAGAACAAACGGTTTAAAATACAGAGGAAGTATCACTTTGCTAATAACTCTGATGCGAAAATTAAATAATATATTTTTTATGATCTGCTTTATCGACGTAGAACATGTTCACCAGTAAATGTAAGAACTAAGAGCATGATTATTGGGGTTCTTAGAGTGAAGTTTTTAGCGGAATATAAGAATTCGTCTCTTAACTTTTAACTAAAAAAGTTAAGAACCAGCTCTTAAAACTCTTATTTAAGAACCGATTCTTAGCTTTTTTAGTTAAACTCTTATTTAAACTCTTAACTTTACTCAAAGAACCTCTCCAATAATAAATTAATTAAATAATAACCTAAGGGACCAGCAAAGTCCCACTAATAATCTACCAAAATTTTCAATGTCCTTAGCTTAGATCCCTTAACATATAACCTTATTAAAAAAATGCTAAGGGCTTGTGGGTTGAGTCCCACCAATACCGATGCCCTAAGAACCTTACCGGACCATATATGACCATGACACAAACACAAAATCACTAATAAATTACCATCAACCAAACAGAAAATTAGAGCACCTTTCTCAACAACTTTCACAGCTCACACAAAAGACAAGTTTTGGGTTTGATTGTGTGCTCTTAATGATCACCAAAATGAGTTAAATGTTTCTAAAATTACAATCATTTTGATCCTCGCTTAGAAAGCGCGGGTTGTTCTTTGGGTTGTAAATAAAATTTGTGAATTAGTTTTTTATAGTTTTTGTATATTATCATGTTATAGAGTCATATTATACCTAAAAAGTTTAATTAAAATTATATAATTTATGAATTAGTTTATTAAATTTTTTGTATGTACACTCATATGTAACTCTTTCTTTCGTTTACATTTGGATATTTTCCCGGAACCGAAAAAATAAACCGAAATCGATCATACAATATTGGTACAGTTTGGGTCTGGTACAAAGGCAAAGTACATATTAGATTTTATTCTTGGACCAGCGGGTCTGTGTTCGGGTCTGGTTCATACCCGAAACCCGATCGGGTACTTACAGTACTTGAATTTTTTTTGTGTATGTTAGGTATATTGGGTATTTTGGATAGGTTTTTGGTACTATATATACTTTTTTTTTTAATTTTTGGTTTTTGTTTTCGATTATAATTTCGGGTTTCAGTTGAAATTCCAAATTTTTAAAAAGTATATTTTGGGTACTTGGAAAAAGATTTGGGTATTTTCGGTTTCTCGGTTTTTGAATACTTTGATTCTTTTTCGGTACTAAATATCCAAACCAATCTAGACCCGCCAGATTCCCAAAAATTACAGTTATTCAAATTATGGACCTACTCTAACTTCATTCTGAAAAAGACCAACCTGAAGACGAACCAAAAGTTTTCAAATACCCAATTATTCAATTGTTTAGGACCCAAGGAACCCAAACTCAAAAGGAACCGATCTGTACTGGCATGAAGACCTGAATGCCCAGTCTCTCGTTTTATTGCTTGTGTGCATTTTATAAGAACTGCATTTGTTGCTGAGATGGTGAGACTTAAGAATTACGTGGCATATTTTTGATTAATTTAATATTATAGGTTTATAAGTTTTAGTAGATTTTAAATAACAGATTTTACTATAAATTCTTTTTTTATAAAAAATAGTGTAAAATATAGAATTTGTTTTTAACAGATGATTTTCTAAAGTGTCTCTGTTAAGTTAAAAAGTCATATTGATTTATATGGATGTGATCAAATTTGTGTGTTTAATAGTATAGAAACTATAAAATGAAGTAAATCTTGATATTAGAAAGATTTTCGCCCATATTTATATATATATGTATATTTAAAATCAAGCTATACAAATATAAAACCAAGCATAAAAAAAGTTGCAGTTATTATAAACCTATCATTTTTTTTCTAAATCTACTCAATATATTATAAATTCAAACTAAAAATGAAGGTTGAGACCTATATTCATTATTAAAATCTGAGCTTAAAAATTATGATTTATTTAATTTGGTGGTCGAGGCCTCTAACACTGTCATGTATGATTTTAGAATAAGTGACATTTGAATAAGAGTTTGAAATCTTTATATAATAAAGTTGACTTGTGTGTCCACGACACCAAAACAGGTTGGGGCTTTTGTTGACACGTGTCAGCTCGGTAGGGCGTCTGTGTAGCCCACGCTCTCCCTTCAGGCCTAGCGCGTCGTGTGGTCTGTACGCTGTCTTCCTTGCTCGCGCGTCACGGGGAGGCCCGATATTTGGGCATCAGAAACAAATTGTTTGGGCTTATGTATGATTAGTATAGGCCCATAAATTTTTAGGGTTATTTTCCCTGCGTCATTCTTCTTCTTCTTCCGTGCCTCCACCCTGCAGAGAAACCATAGAAACCATAGAAACCAAAACGTCCCAGAATCATTACTCTTACATTTATTATGAGTTTTCCATTCAATAATTCACTTTTCATGCATAATGATTTCGATCTATCTCTTTGTTCACCCTCAAACCGCCTCGAACTCCATCTATAAATATCGGCCCTCACTTCCCTTCACCTTGCATCTGAAACGATTTGCTCAAACATACGATCTCCTAGAAGCTTCAGATGGCGAATTCATACACTCTGCTTGCGAATTTGAGAGCCGGTCGATACTCTAATACTGCTGAGGTCCGCTTGCTGAGGTTCTGGGAGGCCAGAAATATCAACAAAGGAGGGGAGCTGATGAGTATTGAGATGCTGCTCATCGATGAGGCTGTAAGTGTTCTTCCCCGATTTTATATGTTCAAGATTCAAAGTTTTTTTAATATTTTTTTACTGACTTCCATCAAAGACGTTGATCTGTTTGCAAAAAAAATTAATTGATTCAGACAAAATTTTAATTGTTTCTTGACGCCAGAAACATAATTCACTTTCGTTATAATTTTAATTCAGATTTTTTAAGAAATTTTCACTTTCCTTTTAATTTTTTCCGTTTAGCTCTCTTGACAGTTAAGCTTATTTGATTAACTGATGTTTCTCTCCTTTGATATCAACAGGATACCATGGTTCAAGGGTGTGTTCCTGCTGTTCACCAACGTAAGTTCAGGGAACGTCTTACTGAAGGATCAGTTTACACTCTCAGCCGGTTTGACGTTACACGCAGCAACCCGAAATTCAAGTTGACTGATGGCCCTGACTCCATCCGTTTCAATGAAGGAACTGATTTTAAGAAGCTTGCTGCCACTGCTAGAACCATACCTACAGAACATTTTCGCTTCCGACAACATGGACAGATTCTTGAGTTAGCAAACACCTCTAGACAGCTCCCAGGTATTTCTTTCCTTAATATTAGATTTTTTTTCTCATTTCGCACTGTAACTTATCATAATATAATACCTCAGATGTTATTGGGGAGGTTCGTGCAATTAGGAGCACCATCACGGACCGTTTACCCGGAGCACAACGCGTGATGCTTACTCTTCGTGTGGAGAGGTATTTTGTGTGTTATTGTATCTGTTTGTTATTATCGTTTACACTATCTACACTGTCTGACAATGTTACTCATATTATTTGCAGTGATGTATCGGGTAGAAGAGCATTCCATTTAAAGTAGCCTCATTTGTCAAAGTGATAAAACAGTCATAGTGGTTTGTGTTCTCTTAGATAACTCCACATTACTGTTGGCAGGCAAGTTATACTTGAATGGAACATCCGCTTCAAGGATTTTCTTTGACTCTGAGACCTCAGCTGGAAAGGATCGGCTTGAAAGGCGAGACCTTTGCTTTATATTCTACACTAGATATTTTGGTTCCCTGTATTCTATTCCTTTTGATGCCTTTGTCAGTATTATCTTCTTACAGACTACCAGGTGGTGGAGCAGACGAGACAGGGTCTTCATCAAAGGTGGTTCATGCACAAAAGATTGAGCCTCTCACCATCGCTGAGCTTAACGAGTTTGTTCTCTCTGCTGAACCTCAGGTACAAACTGATACATTGGAAGTTACTCCATTTTTAGAATTGTCTAATTAATCGTTTTTTTTTCCTTTAACAGATCATCGAATTCCTTTGCACGGCTAAAGTAACTGGGATTCAGCTTGACGATGGTTGGTGCTATATTGGCTGCTCTCTGTGTTCGAAGAAACTCATCCGTGAGGAAACTTCATTCAACTGTCCCTCATGCAATGAAACCAATGCTGTAGCTGAACTGAAGTAATTTTTTTCCCTTTTAAGTTTGTTGTGTCATTGAACCAAATACTGAAATTCATTTATGTCCGACAGGTATCGGGTAGTATTTTCTGTTTCAGACCCGACTGGCACATCGTCTTTCCTTGGATTTGATAAAGAAGTTGCTAAGCTGACTAATGTGCTAGCTTCCGAAGCTGCGCAGATTGTGGTAAGTCCTTTTTAACCCATTCCAGCGTTTACGATTGCTTGTGGAACTCAATACATTTGTAATGTTTTTACTACTTTGTCAGGGGATTGGTATTAGTGCCCATGTTGACACTGAGCTTCCTCGAACTCTCACTGTCATTGTTGGTAACACCTACACTTTCCAGCTCAAGCTAACAGACTTCAACTTCACTGCAAACCACCAGACCTTCACCATCTCACGCATGTTTGCTGCACCAGAGATAGCTCCCACCCCAAGCTTTGCTGTGAGTGATTTTCCCTTCCCCTTATCAAAAGTTTCTGATGTTATAAATATTAAATCAGCAACATTGCTATGTTGGTTTCAGGAAGCCGAAGAGGTCCCTCAACCGGCAGTCTCTCAGACTGTGACACGAGGATCTGCAGCCAATGGTGCAATTGGCAGCCGTGAGGCAGCAGAAGAGGAACAGTTTGCTATGGAAGAGAGTGCCCATAAGAAGGCACGTGTGGAATAAGACCTTTTCCTATAGCTTACAACTACGTTTCTATTTTATCAGTTTATTTTCTCCAGTTTGAACTTTGCTTTTGTTTTTTTTTGCTTTTTTATCTAAGACAATGTCTCAGTGGTTATTCGTTTTCATTTTTATCTATGCAAATCTTTTTCACGATAACTATTTCCATGGCTTTTCTTTATGATGAAGCTTTTGCCTCTTCTTATGAGTTAATGTGGAGTAATGAGTTCACATATAGCATCGTCAAAAAAAGATTTTCTGGTCGTTGACATTACTAATCAGTAATCACCACACATAACTCAAAAATATGATATATTAGGGGGTGTCCGCGCTTCGCGTGGAATATTGTTTTATTGTTAATAAGTATAATTTTTCAGGATGATATAATTATGTAGCCGTCTTTATTTGTTAAAAGCATTATTTGTATTTTTACTGTATTATGTAGTAGTAAGTGATATGTTAATATATTTTGTGTTTGTTTTTTCAATAATGTGTTGTCGTGTATATAATAGTATTTGTTAGTGGTGACGTGAGCCTCTCATATAAA
>NC_027750.1:24607414-24626003 GCF_000695525.1 Brassica oleracea var. oleracea | reverse complement strand
AGTCAAAATTATATTTTATTGTATTTTCAAAATTTTGAACATTATTTTTTTGAGATGTTTTTAGCCATATCTCTATATTTTGACCTTACCTATAACCATCTTTGTATTTCATTTACCTCACGGGTGCTTCTCCCAAGAATGATTGTTATGTTTTGGAGTAGAGTTCTTATTGTCCTTCTTGTCCTGTGAGATTATCTCATCTTTGTTATAGGTCGGGTCTATGAGTTCCAAGTTGTGCGGTTATTTCTCACTGCATTGTAGGTTGTTTCGGTCAATATTGATTGCTCCTTTTCTTCCTTAAATTTTGGCTGATGTTGGAGACTGCATCTTCTTGGGTTGGGTCAGAGTTTAAGCGTCGTTGATGTTTTTTCATTGTCGTTGGCTTGACGTCGATGGTCCCTGTTCGTCTTGGTTTTAAAATTTTATTTTTTTCGTGATCTAACTTCTTTTATCTCTTTCATAGCTTGAGTACGGCTCTACGGTTTGCTAATTTCATTTTGTTTTCCATTCACTCGCTGTTCTCTCATCTCGTTGCAGTTTTCATTGCTGCTCGCATCTCTAGTAGCTCTCATTTCTGCCATGTTTTCCACTCTAGGTTTGGATAGTGTTTTCCTCTGTGTATGCTCGGTGGGCTTGGAAGGTTGTTTATGGTATCAAGCTTGAGCTCTGGTTTCTCGGTGGTTGGCTACCATTCTCGCTCCCTCAGGTTGTTTCTTTTCTTTCCATGTTTCCCTTGGTATAGGCGTACGGAGTTAATCTCATGGAGATTTGGTCCTTTTAATCTAGAGTTTTGTGGTTCTTAGCTGGCATGGACGTCTTGCTTAAGTTTGTGAGGTGCTTCTTACCTCTTAGCTGGTGGCTGGGCTTTTGGGGCTTTAGGCATGTGCCTTCCTACTTCGTACTGACTTTGGCATTTTGGTCATTATTTTTCTTCTGGCTTGCTTTTTGGTTCTTTGCGTTGGTACTCTATCACACACATTTGTGTTCGGAGGATTGTTTTGTCTCAGATTTTTTTTTTTTTTTTTTTATTCTGACTTCTGATTATTTTAGCTAAAACACTATGTAGTAAGATGAGGTAATTTAGTCCTCATTATTAATCTCTTTTCAGTTTCGGACCTTTATTGAGTTAGTATTATTATGGAATTTTACCTTTTTTTGGTGGTTGCGGAGCTTTTTTTGGTGGTTGCGGAGGTTTTAGGTTTAGACCATATGTTGTGCTCTAGTTTCTTCTTCTTAGTTTAGTTATTTTATGATTTTTAATAGTGAAATAAATATTTAATTTGTAAATTAAAAAATAGAAAATAGTAAAAATTAATAAATAGTGAAAGTTAATATTATTTTTAGTTGTTCATAAATTAAATATTTAAAATTATTTATATTATTTTACTTATTTCTTTATTCATCTTGAATTTTACTGACCAATAAAATAATTATCAAATTTCATATAATGATTCTTTGTGCGAGAACGATTAGATAACTAAAATTCTCAGAAATTCTATCGGAATCGAAAATTTCGCTTTCTTTTGTTATTTGTTTATTTATTCTAATTTTCTTAGTTTTTGCATTATTCAAGTTCCATCGGTAATTTTTTAATATAACAAACATGTGAATTTTGATGAAAAAATAAAAGAGGACACGTGGCAGCAAACCTCCCTGCCACTTGTCAGAAGAAGGGAAAATATCTACTTTATATATATAGATCTGTTACAATAATATCTGAAGAAATCGATTTAGAACCAAATTTGAAAAACTTTTTTGAAGTCAAGTTAAACCGAAATTGATCCCCCAACAAAAAAAAAAGGCATTAACTGATGGGCACCTCCGACACACTAATAATAACGAATATTTAAACTCATTTTTGATTTTATTCATTGCATCACGTACATACGCATATACATATATATATATATATATACGCATATACATATATATATATATATACATATATATATATATATATAATTTGTATATAAAAACATTTTTTTGGCGCGGGAAATGGAAAAACTTAAAACATATGGAACACCTATCATTTAGGATATAAATTTGAAATGCTCAGACTATGAATAAATTGACACAACGTTCAATAGCAAACAAAAGAAGTAGACTGATTTGTGATGATAGCAGTCGACACAGGCACAATATGCTTAGATCTATTTCTCAGACGTCGATGACTCTTTCTCTCATACAGAAGTTGAATGCAGCAATTTAATATAACTGCAACATATTCATTGTGTCTATCCACCTCCCATTTCAGTCTTTACTCATACGCTCAAACTGAAACCACACAGCCGTTACTCACAGATGACGAGGATTTATTTGGAAACAATGACGACAGTGAGTACAGCGAGACGGATGATCTCATACGACGTGACCAAGCTGAGTTAAGCTTGGAACGTAGTTCACAGGTTCACTACCCTCCGCAACCGGAGGTTGAGTTTGGTTTCCCGCAGGTTTGCTATTGTGGTGCTAGGCCACTGCTTGCAACGTCTAACACTAGGCAAGATCAAGGTATGTGCTAGTTAGTTACTGACTTGCTTATGTGCTAGTTTGTGTATGTGCTTAGCTAGTTTTGCGTATGTGAAACAGGGAGAAGATATTACACTTGTGCGAAGAAAGACGACGGCCAATGCCATGTCTACAAATGGTGGGATGAGGCGCTGATGGAGGAGATGAGAGCCAGAGATATACACGTGCTTAAGCTGGGTGAAAAGGTAGAAAGCCTAACCCTTTTGACTGACTATGACACAGAGCAGGAGATACAAAACCTAGAGAAGATTGTGGGTGATATGGCTAAGGAGAAATCTTCTTTTTGTTATGGGTTTGAGTGCTTTGTAATAGGCATAGTTGTTCTTGTTGTTGTAATAGGCGTGGTGGTTATGTTTGGATAATTTTAACTATGTAACCGATATGGTTTTGTACTCTTTTATTTGTGCTCGTGACCAAATAGAATGGCTGACCTTAAGTCACATGATCACAAGTTTCTTATTTGTAACATATAGTGACCATAATAAGTTAGATTGCACCATGACATCAAGTTTCTTATTTGTAACCGATATTTCTTTTACAAGATGTAACCATAATAAGTTAGATTGTTTATACACATGTTTATTTCATTTACAACCATAAGTCACAAGTTGAGTTTCTTTGTACCAATAAGTCACATGATCCAAAGCCACATGTTTATTTTGCTTTCTACCAATAAGTCACAAGATGTACTAAAGATTTTATACCAATATTCATTCACGGGAGGACTCGTAGAGACTTCTTCTTTATCATATAAGTATTGAGACTTCTTCTCTCATTACAAATGTGCAAAGTCTCATCTTCTCTTAAATTTGTAAACATTTTTTTCTCTTGTAAAAATTGTCAATGGCTTCTTCTTCCCATTATCATTACCACAAAGATGATGATAATGAATTAGATGATGTATTTGAAGATTTATTTGAAGAAATTGATTTCAATCCAAAACCAAAATAGCGAAAAACACGAGTTTTTATCGAGAGACACGGGAGGAAGGCCATCAGAAGCTCTGGAATGATTATTTTAGCGAAACTCCAACATACCCGCACAATGTATTCCGGCGACGGTTTCGAATGAAAAAGAAATTATTCTTGCGTATTGTGCATCGTCTCTCTACAGAAGTTGAGTATTTTCAACCCAGAGTAGATGCAACCGGACGGTCGAGTCTAACTCCGCTCCAAAAAATGTACCGCAGCAATTCGTTAATTGGCGTATGGTGGTGGGTCTGACACAGTTGACGAATATGTCCGAATTGGTGAAACAACAGCTCGAAGAAGTTTGCACAATTTTTCCGCGGGAATAATCCACTTGTTTGGCGATGAATACCTAAGACGTCCCATGCCGGAGGATCTGCAAAGACTACTATATATTGGAGAACAACATGGGTTTCCAGGGATGATTGGAAGCATCGACTGTATGCATTGGGAGTAGAAGAATTGCCCCACGGCTTGGAAAGGAATGTATTCACGAGGAACCGGAAAACCAACGATTGTCTTAGAGGCGGTAGCTTCATATGACCTCTGGATATGACACGCGTTTTTTGGAGCTCCAGGTACTATGAACGATCTTAATATTCTCGATCGATCACCCGTTTTTGATGACATTATTAACGGAATAGCGCCCCAAGTTAACTTCTATGTTAATGGTAATCCATACCATTTGGCATATTATCTCACAGATGGTATTTATCCGAAATGGAATACTTTTATTCAATCTATCCGACTACCACAAGGTCAGAAGCATTCATTATTCGCTCAAACCCAAGAAGTTGTGCAAAAAGATGTCGAGCGTGCCTTCGGAGTCCTACAAGCTAGGTTTTCCGTTGTTAGAAATCCATCTAATATATGGGATAAAAAAAATAGGAAATATTTTGAGAGCATGTATCATACTCCATAATATGATTGTCGAAGATGAACGATCATCAGGAACTAAGGACAACGTTCATGAATTTGAAGAAAGAGAAAAGGTGGCTACATTTTCCGTCAATATGCCTTCACCTATCGTGAGTACAATTGATCGTCGAACGAGCGTTCGGAATAGACAAATCCATCAACATTTAAAAAATGATTTGATTGAAAATATATGGACTAAATTTGGACATCTTACACATAACATATAATTTATAAGTTTCTATTTGTATTGGAATAAATGTTTGTGTGTGTGTTTTTTTTATTATGATGTTTGGTATTTTTTTTTCAACTTTGTAATTTTCTTAAGATTTCAATTTTAATGTTAAACTTCTCTTTTATATGTTTTATTTAAAACTTCTTTTTATATGTAATTCATTATTAAAATAATAAATTAATTAAATAATAACCTAAGGGACAAGCAAAGTCTCACTAATAATCTACCAAATTTTTCAATGTCCCCTTAACATATAACCTTATTAAAAAAATGCTAAGGGCTTGTGGGTTGAGTCCCACCAATACCAATGCCCTAAGAACCTTACCGGACCATATATGACCATGACACAAACACAAAATCACTAATAAATTACCATCAACCAAACAGAAAATTAGAGCACCTTTCTCAACAACTTTCACAGCTCACACAAAAGACAAGTTTTGGGTTTGATTGTGTGCTCTTAATGATCACCAAAATGAGTTAAATGTTTCTAAAATTATAATCCAGATACGTTTTTTGATCCTCGCTTAGAAAGCGCGGGTTGTTCTTTGGGCTGTAAATAAAATTTGTGAATTAGTTTTTTTATAGTTTTTGTATATTATCATGTTATAGGGTCATATTATACCTAAAAAGTCTAATTAAAATTATATAATTTATGAATTAGTTTATTAAATTTTTTGTATGTACACTCTTATGTAACTCTTTCTTTCGTTTACATTTGGATATTTTACCGGAACCGAAAAAATAAACCGAAATCGATCATACAATATTGGTACAGTTTGGGTCCGGGTCAAAGGCAAAGTACATATTAGATTTTATTCTTGGTCCAGCGGGTCTGTGTTCGGGTCTGGTTCATACCCGAAACCCGATCGGGTACTTACAGTACTTGAATTTTTTTTGTGTATGTTAGGTATATTGGGTATTTTGGATAGGTTTTTGGTACTATATATACTTTTTTTTTTAATTTTTGGTTTTTGTTTTCGATTATAATTTCGGGTTTCAGTTGAAATTCCAAATTTTTAAAAAGTATATTTTGGGTACTTGGAAAAAGATTTGGGTATTTTCGGTTTCTCGGTTTTTGAATACTTTGATTCTTTTTCGGTACTAAATATCCAAACCAATCTAGACCCGCCATATTCCCAAAAATTACAGTTATTCAAATTATGGACCTACTCTAACTTCAACCTGAAAAAGACCAACCTGAAGACGAACCAAAAGTTTTCAAATACCCAATTATTCAATTGTTTAGAACCCAAGGAACCCAAACTCAAAAGGAACCGATCTGTACTGAATGAAGACCCGAATGCCGAATCTCTCGTTTTATTGCTTGTGTGCATTTTATAAGAACTGCATTTGTTGCTGAGATGGTGAGACTTAAGAATTACGTGGCATATTTTTGGTTAATTTAATATTATAGGTTTGTAAGTTTTAGTAGATTTTAAACTTATTTTAAATAACAAATTTTACTATAAATTCTTTTTTATAAAAAATAGTGTAAAATATAGAATTTGTTTTTAACAGATGATTTTCTAAAGTGTTTCTGTTAAGTTAAAAAGTCATATTGATTTATATGGATGTGATCAAGCGTTTGAGTTTTTGTAATTTGTTTGAAATATATCAGAAGATGAAATTTGTGTGTTTAATAGTATAGAAATTATAAAATGAAGTAAATCTTGTTATTAGAAAGATTTTCTCCCATATATATATATATATATATATATGTATATTTAAAATCAAGCTATAAAAATATAAAACCAAGCATATAAAAAGTTGCAGTTATTATAAACCTATCATTTTTTTTTCTAAATCTACTCAATATATTATAAATTCAGACTAAAAATGAAGGTTGAGACCTACATTCATTATTAAAATCTGAGCTTAAAAATTATGATTTATTTAATTTGGTGGTCAAGGCCTCTAGCACTGTCATGTATGATTTTAGAATAAGTGACATTTGAATAAGAGTTTGAAATATTGTAGACAGAAGTTTGATCAATGGAGAGATGGAGTGTAATAGTTGGTAGGTCAACAGAATGATATAATTTTGTTATATTGTATTAGATGAGTCATGTTTTAATGTTGAGATTAATTATATAAGTTTAGAAGTCGTTGGTGGCTCATAGAAATGATATAGTTTGGGTAAAATAACTTAGTAGTCCGTAAATATAGGGTGTACTGGTGTAGTGTACCGACTTTAACTAGGTTAAGATCCGCGCCTTGCGCGCGATTAGGATTAACATTATATATAAATTATTTTATATATTATATGTTTCAAACATATTATGAAATAATAAATATATATTGAATAATTAAAAAGTTAGTAACTATTATTTATATAATTAAATTGGTGCGAACATATAAATAAATTTTATTAATCCAAATAATATTTTTTTCTATTTGATATGGTATATAATTAAATTTAAATGATAGTAACATATATATAATATATTTTAATATTATTATTTATTAAATGATGCTTTCTACTCATATGTTTTTTTATCATTTGTATTTGTTATAGCAAAAAAATTAAATTACTGATAACAAAAAATTTACTGTAGAATTAATAGTTTAAGTAATTTATAATATTTTTAAAAATTAAGTTGTCAATAGTTTTTCAAAATTTTATCATAAAAATTGTTCCAAGTAAATTTCAAAATTAAGATATTTATGTATTTTTATCATGTCATAACAAAAAATTTAAACCATGGATCACAAAATTTGAATGTGTGACTTTTAACAGTTTTAGTAATTTATACTCATTTTTAAAAATTCAAAATATAACGTATAAAGAAAAAATTTAATTTTTATTATATGGTTAATATGGCTGTTTAATTTATTGTAATAGTTGAAAATTAAACAAATATAATATAAGATACACTTATTTTTATCAAAATCTTTAATCATTAATTGTCATATATACTTTAGCCACATTAGGCAATTTCGTAATTTTATTTAAGAAAATATTGAAGCACATTAATAATGTATTTATGGTTAGTTTAATAAAAACTTTATTATATATTTAGATAGACTAACATATTTCTCTACGGATTCTAAGAATCATTATAGTGATGACATGTGACTACAAAAAATGTTGCAATGCTTCTCAAATAATATATAGGGGATAAGAAAAGAGTATTCACGGGTTCAATATATGGTATCTTTACTATTGAGTAAAATAAGTAACAATAAAATATAAAGTAAAACCAAAAAAATTCAGTTTCTAGTGAATAGGTCCACGTAACTTTGCATAGGTAGATTTTTGAAAACTCTCTATCTTTTTAACAATATTGATTGATGTACTGGGTTTCCCCTATACTATATTTGCGAAGTGATTTTGTCACATGTCCTTTCTACAATCAGTTTCACAAAACAAATATGACATGACAACTGAAATTGATGACATGTCTTATAGTTTAATATGACATGGACAATTGCATTTAATGTTAATTTATACTAGATTTTGACCCGCGCTTCGAAAGCGCGAAGTTGTGGTTTGGGTTTGGATTTAGGGCAAAGTACATATTTGATTTTTTCTTCGACTTGGGTCTTTGTTCGATTCCTAGTCCTATCCGAGACCCAGTTGGGTATTCAAAGTATATTAGTTTATATAATATTTTGTATGTACACTATTATATAACTCTTTTTAGTCTTAGATATTTCAGAGGATCCGAAAAACCAAACCAAAATCAACCAAGAAATATAGTTGTGGTTTGGGTTTGGATCTAGGACAAAGTACATATTTGATTTTTTTCGCCGACTTGCGGTCTTTGTTCGATTCCTAGTCCTATCCGAGACCCAGTTGGGTATTCAAAGTATATTAGTTTATATAATATTTTGTATGTACACTATTATATAATTCTTTTTAGTTTTAGATATTTCACCAGATCCGAAAAACCAGACCAAAATCAATCAAGAAATATAGTTGTGGTTTGGGTTTGGATTTAGGGCAAAGTACATATTTGATTTTTTCTTCGACTTGGGTCTTTGTTCGATTCCTAGTCCTATCCGAGACCCAGTTGGGTATTCAAAGTATATTAAATGTTTTAAGTATATTAGGTATATTTGATTTTTTCATATATGTATTTGGTATTTCGAATGTGTTTTCAGTATTATGAATATTTTTTTAAGTTTCGGATCCAGATTTCCGATTATAGTTTCGGGTAAAATTCAATTTTTTTTGGGTATGAAGAAATGTTTTTAGGTATCTTAGGTTCCTCATGTCATATTTACCATAAACTTTGGGTTTTTTTAGGAATTTAAATATTTTTCAGGTATTTATTTTTGTTTTCGGATTTTTTGTGTTTCAGTATTTTTTTTAATTTTTGGGTACTTCGAATATTTTCCGAGTCCTAAAACCCCAAGCCAATTTGGACCGTTACGTACCCAAAAATTATAGGGATTTTGTAGGTATTTGAAGTATGGACCTTGATCCCAAAGAAATCGACCCGAATCCGAACCAGAAAATTTTAAATACTTATATCGAAAGGAACCGATCCGTACCCAACCAGAAGACCCGATGCCTATAACTACTCTCTCCCGTTATATTTTGTGTGCATTTTATAAGAGTTACATTTGTTGAACTTGTGAGCCTTAAGATTTACTTGGTTGATTTTGGCTAATTTAGTAGTATAGATTTGTAAATTTTTTAATAATTTTTAATCTTGTATTAAATAACAAAATTTGTTTTAAACTATAAAAAAATAATTTAACGTAAAATATATAGTTTTATTTTTTACATATGGTTTGTTAAAGTGTTTGTATTAAATTTGATTTTGTAAATATTTGGAACTATACAGATGTTTAGAAAAGAGTGTCATAAAATATATAAACTATATTGTATGTTTAGAAAAGAGTATAATAAAGTATAAAAACTAAATTGTGTATATCATTGCCGTGTGATATGGTCTAATAAATAAAATTTTATTTGTTGTATAACTTTGTCATGTTCAAAAAGATGTGGTGTAATAAATTATTGTTAGAGAAATTTTATGTTAGATATTGTTAGTCAAATATTATGGTAAGACCAAATATATTGGTAGTAAATGAAATGGTCTAACAACCTTTCATAAGTAGATTTTTTCAGAATGATTCTCTTTAAATAGAATAGATTTTTGGTAAACTTTTTAAAATATGGTAATAACTCATATATTACATTTAATGTCAATTTATATTTTTGGAATTTTTTTTAGAATATGGAAATAACTCATAAATCATCATTAAAATAAATATATTCAAATATGGCATTATAAATTTCGAAATATAATTTAATTATATATTTTTAAATTATAAAATTTTATTACTAAAATTTCCAAAAATGTATACAATTTTTTTTAAAAATTATAAAAATTAACCGTAAAATCATTATTTTCTTATGTATCTACAAATTTTATAAATATTGTTTCATTTTAATTTTTGGTAATTATGCAACTTTTACAAATTTATTTAATATATTTAATTAAAATAAATAGATAGAAAAATCTATCTAAGATTATAATTTCAAATATATACGAGCATATTCTTAAAAATAATTTTTATGTTTAATTAAATCAAATTTATATTAAAATATTGATACGAAAAAGAAAATTTATAATATTAATAAAATTTTATTTTATAATATAATTTATATTTATCTGTTAAAAAATATTTTAAATTTTTTTAATGCACATGGGGCAGGAAGACACCTAGTTAAATATTAAAATTGTACTACTTATGCTTAACACATGAGGCATTTTTAAAATCCACTTAAAATGACCGGCACCAAGACAATATATTATTATCGTGGGCTTTACTGGCTTTCGTTTAGGGCACATTAGTTTGATGTATATATAAAAAGGAACCCTAGAACGAAGTGGGAGGACTTGTGTGTGTGAGATAGATTAGTTAAAAGGGTTTACAGGATGACGGCGACGGCTGAATACGGGACGGCGACGGCTGAATACGCGACGGCTAAAATAGCGGTATGGTGGGACATGAAGGATTGTCCGATTCCGGGGGGTTATGATGCTGGTCAGGTCCGACCGAGTTTAGAAGGGGCGTTCAAGGAACGAGGCTACTCTGGTCCAGTCTCCATCACTGCCTATGGCGAGCAAACACAAACCCCTGGTCACATCCTGCAAGGTCTCTTATCCACTGGAATCTCTGTAGCACATACCAGATCCGGTTAGTAATCAATCTCTGGAACTTTATATATATGTATATAATATGTTTATTAGTTTGGATAATACTAATTAAATACCAAAAAAAAAAAAACTGAAACAGAAAGCGTACACTACATGATGTATCGGGATATGGTGGAATGGCGAGGTCAGAATCCTCCTCCGGCTACAATGATGATCATATCAAATAAGGTGCGAGGTGTCTTTGATTGGGATCTGCTCCGGCTACAACAACGGACGCCATACAACCTTTTTCTGGCTTATTCAGTTGTGCCTAAAGTATCAATTCTCCTCTCCACAAGTGAAGAGTGGTGCTGGAAAAGTTTACTTAAACTAAGCGGACCACATGTTGCTGTTCAGGGTGCCAAGTTGTATTGCAATTCTTGCAATTTCGATACCCAAAGCCTGAAGAAATTCAAGAAGCATATCTGGAGTTACGAGCATGTACGAGAGGTAAGCAGATCCTCTTTTCTCTTCTTTTTTTTTATTTTATTTTGTGTAACAATTTTAATAAAAAAAACTTTATTTATTTAATTTTGGTGTCCACTCGCAGGAGATTATAAACCCTACGTACGACAAGGTCGTATGTGTAACGGAGGAGTGGGGAAAGAACTACAAGGCTACTCCTGAATTTGCGACAGCTAAAATACAGGTGTGGTGGGACATGACGTCTTGTCCGCTTCCCGAAGGTTATGATGCTCGTCGGGTCCGTCCCAGTCTAGAAGCTGCATTCAAGGAACTAGGCTACTCTGGTCCTGTCTCTATCACTGCCTATGGCGACCATAACCATACTCCCCTGCAAGCTCTCTCTTCCACTGGTGTCCATGCTTTACATTGCGTTCCCGGTTCGTCTTTTGAATTTGATTTTTTTTTTTTTTTAGCGTTTAAAATTTCTACCCCGGCCAACACTGAAATGCATTCCTTTTATTGTTTGATTGATGAGGATACAGATCTCCCAGACATGGCTTCAGTTGTGGAGAAGTGGCATTATGATAATCCTCCTCGGAATGCTACTATAATGATGGTCATATCGGATCATGTGGATTGGATTTCACATTATCTTGTCGAGCTACTACAAGAGAATAATTACAAGCTTTTCCTGGCTTATTCGTTTAGGCCTTCCAAAACGTCATTCCTGCTCACTTCTGCAGAGTGGCTCTGGGAAAGCTTACTTGCAGATTTCGAACAAAGAAGACTTGTTCTTCACAAGTGTAGCAGTGAAAGCGGTGAACCTACCGCTACGTTTAATTGCAGTTTGTGCCACTTTGGTACCAAAAGCATTGATCAGTTCAGGAAGCATCTCTCTACTGATAAAGAACATGCAAAAGAAGTAAGCACTCTCTCCATCTCCTCTCTGTATATTAACGTTATCTAACCATTTGATCACTAAACTTTTTTCATCTCGCAGGAGATGAGACTTCCTGCCGTTCGTAAATTGAACATTAAGGAGAATAGGCGATCGCGAGTTGCTGACTTCGATCGAAAAGGCAAACGTATGAAGTAAGCAAGTCCTGACGGTTCTTGATGGTGTGATCTTGTTACTAAGTTATCAGCAGCAGCTCTTGCTTTTCGTTTCGTAGTCTATGTTTTAATTTGAAATATTTGTTTTTTCATTTTGCTTAATTGCTTTTTTTTTAGTACCCATGGTTTTATCTTATCTAAGAAAAACATCAACTTAAATCTCTTATTGTTCACTAATTAATGTTATTCCCTGATTATGGACACTGTTTATTAGCTCTTTTTTTTTTGTTTTAGATTAGCTTAATCTACAATACCAAGAGGTGCTATATGATCATTATCTTGCCTAGTGTGACACAAGGCAAAATCCTTTCAGCCAATTAATTTGTCACATCAAATAATCATCTATACTAATTAAACATAATGCATGTCTTATAGCTTAATTAACCCACGTTTCTGTTTTTAGCCATGTTGATCAAACTCCTTTACACAAAACGAAGGCCACCTTGCAGTTGTATTATTTTAGGTGAAACTTTGAGGCCCAATACGTCCAACATTTATTTTAATTTCAAACTTTCTATTGAACTTTTAAAAACAAATTTATAAATTAAACCTCACATCAAATTATCATACTAGGTGGATGCCCGCAATTTTGCGGGTTTGAATGTTTTGTAACAATATATTTAATATAATTTGTCAAATTAAGATATTTTTCATAATCAAAATTGAATATGTGTTTACTGTTAATTTTTTTTAAAGAATAATTGTTTTTAAAAAAGATGAATATTAATATTTCAAATATCTGTTGATATTTTGTATTTAAAATATTTTTGTTAAAATTATTTATATAATATTCATAATTCATTTTTAATAAAATGAGTTTTGAAGGTATGTAGTATTGAAACTTTTGATTTTTAAATAATTTGTTGTTAAATTTATATGTCTTTATTAAGATTAAAAGATAAAACAATATGATTGTTACACATTTTCTACATATTCATATCTAACTACATAGCAATATAAAACTACTATATCAATTCTATAAATTACTTTTGAAATAAATTATATAGTTTAGAAATACTTGATTAATAAAAATGATTTTATGGGCATTACATATATTTTATATAAATCACATATTTAATTAAAATAAATTATTTTATGCAATATATTTATATTGTTTGGATACTGATAGAAATTGGTTCTAGAAGTGATTTTCTTACTCATAAAATAAATAAAAATAGAAAATCTATTAATGATCAAATTATAATAGTTTTTCTAAAACTCAAAGACACCTAAACAAAAATTAATTAAGTGAGTTCTCATTTAATATAAAATAAATTTTCAAAATACATTTTATAAATTAATATATAAGCTTCTATAAATGACTTAGAATCTCTTATAATAATTTAAAACATCTGATAAGTCAATATAAATAATTTTATAAATGATTTATAAAGCATGTATGGACTTTATTAGACATTAGTTATTATGATACTTTATATACAAATATAAGGCTTTATATACAAATATAAAATCATTATATCAATTCAAATAAACATTTTTGTTTATTATTTTATGTAGTTTATAAATATATAAAAAATGTGATCACATTATTACTTTTTCATAGTCTCAACAATTAGTTACCTTATTTATTATACAATGATCAATAAATTTCAAACTTCATTAAACAAAAATAATTAGTTACCGTAAATAATTATTTCTAATATTATGTAGATTATTTGAAAAGCGATATTAATTGGTAATTGAGTTATATTTTCCTTTTAGATATAATTATAGTAAATAAAATTAAAATTCATTGACCATTCAAATTATAACAATTTTAAGAATTCATTTATGATTGACACGTAAGAAAAAATCATTTATATGACTTCTCAATCAATATATAGTATGATTTATATTTTTATAAATAATTTATAACATTTTATAAATTATTTTAAAACTCTGATAAATTTATTCTGTAAACAGCAATAAGTAATTTAAAAATCATATTAATAAAACATGTTTTGATTTTGTAATATTTAAAATAGTTATTATATAATTATATTCGAATACAATTCATCAAATAAAGTATAAAACTATTATAATTATCTTATATAAAAATTCATTCAATATATTTTTATAGTTTATAATATTAAAAATAATAAAGAAAACTTTATTAATCTTTCTATAATTTCAAAAATTAGTTGTCATAAATTGTTATTTGTAATATTCTTTAGATTATATGGTAAGTTATGTTAAATGATTTTAGACTTACCCTAAATTTTTAGATCTAATTTAAATAAGTAAAAATTAAAAATCATCGACCAATCAAATTATAACAATTTCTTGAAACTTCACCTACTAGCGACACGCCAGCAGAAATCACTAAAGTGATTTTTCATTTAATATATAGGGGAATACTAATTATACATAATGCATAATCAACCCACGTTTCTGTTTTTAGCCATGTTGATCAATCTCCTTTACACAAATGAAGGCCACCTTGCAGTTGTATTATTTTAGGTGAAACTTTGAGACCCAATACGTCCAACATTTATTTTAATTTCAAACTTTGTATTGAATTTTTAAAAACATTTATAAATTAAACCTCACACGATTGAAAATCATGTTATCAATAATTTCAAGAATTTTGTTATACAAAACATAATCGCATAACCTATTGGACCATTTAAAATAAAAGGTTAAATACATAATATATGTAACTTAATCTATACACTCACTTTTTCTTAATTTTTCAAATATGATTTATTATTATTTTTTCTTTGTTTCATCAATTTTTTTAAATTTAAATATCTATTAATGGTAATAACGACTTTAATCGCTCCAAATTTTAATGTGAGAGTCCGAAACCGAAAAATCACTTCGCAAATAATATATATATATATATATATATATACCATACCATTATTAATCCTTTGGAACCCACACATATTCATTATTAAATCATCCCTAATTTTTAATATTTTAGTAAATAAATCTATCTTATTAAATTAAAACAAAAATATTCTCTTGGACACAGTGTTTTCTGGTAGTATTTTAAATTGTACAGGCCCCTCTATTATAAAGTTGTACCATATCATTTGGTAATCCCTTGAACCCCACACATATCCATTATTAATCCATCACTAGATTCCGTCCGCCCTTTAAAAGGACACTAGATCTTAACCCGCCCGACTGGGCGGGTCTATATTTTTATGATATATATATAAACATTTGCAGATCTTAATTTAGTTGAACGAATTTGTATTATTAAAGTTTACTGTTTAAACTTTGTATTTCGTCACTGTATTGTGTAATCTTGAAATGTTGAGAACAAACAATATTTTATTTAGATTTTAACAAATTTACAGCTTTATGAAAAATACATATTCTATTTTATGTATATTCATTTGTTTATGGAAAATTAAACGAAGCCAAATATATCAATTCAATATGGTTAAAAAATCATGTGTATTATATATTTCGTAACTGGATGTGTAAGATCTGTCAAATTGTTATACAGTATTTAAAATCTATATTATTATAATCTATCTTAATACAATTATAGGGGAACCTTATTTATAATTAATGAAAAAAATGTTGAAAAGGCAATATATATTACATCAGAAACTGTTTGTTCTTAATATATGATAAATACTTTTAAAATATGTAAGAATAAGGTTTTTAAAATAAATTTTTTCACATAAATAAATAATAATAATAGAAAAACAAAGATAAAATAATAAATGTAATTTGGAGAGGTAGTTATTCGATATTAACCTCCAGCACTCGTAACTGTAAAGTTCTCAATAAACCGCCATTCACCAATAGGAAGGTTGCGCTGTAGACGATACATCTGATTTCTTTTGGCAGAAGCATGAAGTTTCTCACCCTAAACACAATATAAAAGCTGATATTAATATTTTTTGCTAGTATAAACAACAAAATCGATAGAGTATTACATATAAGAGACAATATATATATATATAAAATCAAACTTACTTGTTCATCCATGAGAACGCATTCGAGAGATTCACCAGAGTTGTTGTTTATCTTACATGAGTGAAGACACTTCACATGTACTCGCCAAGTGTCTTTGAAGGGTTTGACTTGGTTAAGAAAAACCAAACTCTGCTTGTTCGACAAAACCAAACTACTTTACTTGTTAGACATTTTAGTTTTTTTTCTTTGCTACTGTGAGTATGAAGAATATGAGGGGAAGGTTTATATATATAGTGGGTTATACGTAATCTAAAAAAAATTTTAAAAAATTTAATAGCACGATTTTTGTGGAGTCAATCAAGCAAGATATATATTAGTTTCCTAAGTAACTAAATTTGTTAGCACGAAAAGAGAATATTTGGTTGTTATACTTAAAAGTGGTTTTGATAATTTATTATTGAAAATTGGATAAAGAAGGTGTGAAATGAGGGAATCAAGTAATTAGGATTCTCGTTCAGATATGTTAGTTTGTATGATCGATATATGTGGAGTTAATGTGTTGGAATTATGTTTTTGTTAAGTTTAGATTTTGTGTATATTTGTTTTTGAAATATATGCCTTATTTTTAACTTGGAAGTTACGTTCTGTTAAAATCTACCCGTTTTTATTAATCCTATTTTAAGTTAAAATCTAAAGTATTAAATATATGCCTTATTTTGTTTTGTTCACGTTTTTAAAAAGCATGTCGAATTTTTAAATTAAAATCTAAAGTATTAACTATATCTATGCATCCAAACAAAACAGTTTTTATTAATCCTACTATTCATATACCCAAACAACTCTGAAATGTACTTCACTTTTAATAATATAGATGTATATTTTTTGTTTTAATTTTTTGAGAAATTCAATTTTTATATTTGTGTTTTTAATTATATTTGTAATTAATATTAATTTAATTTAGTTTAATTTTTGCATAACTATACACTTGTGCCATATACATTCCATAAATTATTTTTAAATTTTGTTCCTAAAGTTTGCAACATATTATATTTACTTAGTAGTTATTTAACATAATTAGTCAAAAATATTCGTACCTGAAAACACCGACCTGGAATCGACCCAAAAATCAAAGTTTCATACTCGGTGTTTTGAAATCCAACCGGATCCGCGATTGAACCGGTAAACCCGGCAACACAAGATAAATCCGGTTTGAGCTTTGTGAAAAGCAGAGATTTATTTTCAAAATTAAATAATCTTTAAAATCGCAGGATTATTTTCAGAATTAAATAATTTTATAAAATATAATTTGTTTCTATAACATAATGGGTAGATCTAAGCACATTTATTTGGAACTAAAAATATATAAAAAAAAACTGAAATTAAAATCGTATCGAATTTCAAAAATTAACCAAACAGATCCTATATTTCTAAAACAAAAAAATCAAACCGAACTAAACACAATTTTGTTTGGACATTAGCCGGTTCTCAACTTGCTACCCTAACTGAACAAAAACCTAAATTTTCCAACCTAAAACATAACGATGATGATACAGGCTGAGATTCAGCTATCCCAAATGGTCGGCCAGAGGTTCAAGAACTCGGACGGGACAGGTCGGACCGAGGGCTACGGAGCGGCTAGGCGGACGCGATGGAGAGGGAGTTCGCCGATCTAGTTCTTGAAGCAAGGAGAGTTATTTTTTTATGAGCTTTTTTATGGATTTTAAAATGATGAACTGAAAGAAAACTAAATGATAAACTGAGAACAGAAACAAATATGACTTTTTATGAGTTTTTATATCGAATGGAAATCTAGAACTATATGATGCAAACTGAAACAAAATAAGAGAAGGATAGAAATATGGGGGATGGATCCTTGTTGCTGGATGTGTATCTCTCTCAACAAGAACAGTGGATGGAGGTGGATAGCTATGGGATTTGACTTGCTGGATGTATCACTCTCAAGGCAAATCGATGGATGGGATGGAAGTGAAGAATCGCCACAAGCTTGGTGGTTTGGAGCTTGATAAGACTCGGCTGCTCTCTCTGTTTCTCACAGGGAAAAGACTTAGGGTTTCTGAGTTTGCAAAGGCAAAATTATTTCATAAAAGACATGAGGCAAAAATCGCCAACCACATAGAGTTATATAGGGTTTTGCCCTTATGGGTCTCAAAAATAAAATAAAAAGGCCTTAAAACATGCTGGCCGAAAATGAGGCTGAAACAAAAGCCCAAAGTCTTAACCAAATAAATTAAAATAAACCAGACATCTGGTTGTCGGTTTGAGAAGGCCTAAACCAGAATTCATAGTATGCTTGCATGTTGCCTCGTTAAAACCTTTCGGGAAAACCCAGTGGACAAAACCCGATAAGGAAAAAGAGTACAACAGCATAC
>NC_027750.1:24574934-24597112 GCF_000695525.1 Brassica oleracea var. oleracea | reverse complement strand
CAAAACCCGATAAGGAAAAAGAGTACAACAGCATACTACTCCTTCTGATGTTGGCTAGTTCTCAAAACCAGGAAGAGTCGGAGTGGATGGAATGGAAATGGAATCTGGCCCAAGCTCGGATGTGGAAATGAGTCGTCCGGCTTGGTTGAGTCTGAACTGGATCGGGCCGGCTGCGTCCTGAACCTCCGTTGTGCCGCCTTGATCTTGAATCTTCAACTGGACCATCTCCTCAATCAGTAGCTGGTCCTGGTCAGTCTGTCCGTCTCGATCAAGGATTTGTTGGACAGCCTTGGTGAAACCTTCTCGCAAGGCCCTGGTTCCACTCCGGATAGTCGGACCGCGCCTAACTATGGGAACCTCTACTTGGATGGCCTTTTCAGATGAGACCTAATACTTTATCTACATTTAAATGGTGCAGAAAAGCGTTTTATTTGTACCTATTATTTAACTAATTTTAGTGGGATACATATATAGCTTATAGACGAATTAAAATATAAGAATATTTTTATATTCGATTCGTAGACGAACCGATAAATCCAGTAACACATCTACAATCCGTTTCAAATTTTATAAAAACGCCACTAATTAAAAATCTGATAAATTCCAAAAACATGCTATTAATCGTGACCGGCCGATCCGGTAAAAAATATTTAGTTGTATAGTATCTTATCTTAGCCAATGTTTTCATTTGGTATTAAACATTAGTTAAAAAAAAATCTCACGGAGGAGAAAAATAGAAATTCAAATAAAGATTTGAATATTATATGTTTATAGTATATTAGGTGGCTAGTGCTTATGTGCCTATACAAATGTAGTCGTATATTTAGTTTCTTATATTACTTATATATTTGGTTGTCGTCTTTTAATGTTTTTAACATTAAAAATAATCTATCAAAGTTGAAAAAAAAAAAGTAGGGGAAGGTTACCGTACAGAGAAGTAGGGAGAAACTAATATTTGCTTTATTGCTTCGTATTAGAAGTCGGGGAAGTAGTTAACAAAAAAAAAAGAAGTCGGGGAAGTATATTGAAATTTGAAATGATATGCGAAATATGAGGTAGTTCAAGTGGTCTTTTTTTCATTTCCTAATACACCCTTAATGAGTTTTTTTTTAAAAGCTTATATGTGGTAACTGTAGGAGGATTGAGATGATAGGAGAGCTAGAGAAGGTGGCTAACCTCAATATTCCAAAGGACTTGGCTAGCGAAGAAGCCAACAAGTATTCGACGTGAAATGTCCACCTCCTCAGCCTACAGCTCGTCTTCTAGATAAAGTTCGTAAAATCTTCAGTTCCCCTCTTCCATGTATGTGTGCATAGGAAACTAGAATCTGATATGTTGTCTCTTCTTGCAGCTTGTTGGAGAGTTTCTGGAAGTGACATGTGTCAACCCAACTTTCATCATCAACCATCCCGAGATCATGTCTCCCTTGGCGAAATGGCATAGATCGAACAGTGTTCTGACTGAGATATTCGAGCTGTTCATCAACAAAGATGAAGTAAAAAGCTAATTACCAATCTGATTCCATCACATCACATCACACATCTTTTCTTAATACTTTGTTTCACTAACATATTATAAACTTGAGCACAGCTTTGCAACGCCTACACCGAGCTGAACGATCCTGTGGTTCAGCGTCAAAGGTTTGCTGATCAACTCAAGGATAGACAGTCGGGAGACGATGAAGCGATGGCCTTAGATGAGACTTTCTGCAATGCTTTAGAATACGGATTGGCTCCAACAGGTGGTTGGGGATTGGGGATAGATAGGCTTGCCATGCTGTTCACTGACTCACAAAACATCAAGGTCAGTCTCTTTATCTCAATTCTCTGCTAATGATTATTAAATCTTTCAGGCCAAACTCATGAACTGAACTGATAAAATGTTGCAGGAGGTTATTCTCTTCCCGGCAATGAGGCCACAAGACGATCCAGCATCCGTTAAAGGTAATTAGATCTAACTGATAATTTAGTAACAAAAATCTATGGTTATCTTCACGTTGGATCGCAGTTTCAGTGTTTTTTTCTTCTCTTCAGCTTCTTTGCAAGCAGAGAACTAAGGAGACTAGAGCACAGCTTTCATCTCTTTTGCCAGTCAAATTGCTATTATGGAACAAGCTGTTCTCAGATCATTCTTAATCGCCATGTCTATTCTTACAAACAAAACTTTTTATTATCAAAAAACCTTTGTAAGACCTTTTTGGAAATTGGTTTATTGTTTTTAATCATGATTTTTCTCCAATAGTCAAATACCCCATGATGATGATGATAATGTTACCAGCCAGGTGGAGATTTACCTACAATCCACGAATAAAGTACCGATAGAAGAAAATATTCTAACGAGTGAAGAAAAAGGTGGTGGGCCCTCTGATCTTTTTTGTCAACCTTCTGATTTCATTAAAAGGGTTGTATGGTGGCGAAAACCTTAATTATAGAAGGGGTAATGAATCCTCTTGATCACTAATAGTTTATTAATGTTTTTACAATAGTAAGTCTGAATTTCGATTTCTGAAAAAGGTTAAATTATGTAAATTAAGTGAAAAAAACTTACAAGTAATCTGTCAAATATTTTTCATAGTTTGTAATAATATAATTATCCAGCATCAAATTTTTTTTTAAACATTTTTGAAAAACATGTTAAGAAGAGAAAGAAACCACATTGAATCCTACTCCAAGCGGGAAAATGGAGATAACAAGACTTTATTAATGGAAATGATGTTTTAAGGATTCTAGGGGACAAAGCGGAGATTCAAACAAAGGATTGTTCGGCGCTTTAGAAAAAAAAACACTCAGCTCACATATAACAAAGGTTTCGTAGATATTTCTAAATAGCTGAGAAATACTCTTTGCTGAGCTTGGGGTCAGGTTTCATTGACTTCTCCCCTGGTTTCCATCCTGCAGGGCAGACTTCATCAGGGTTCTCCTGGATGTACTGTAATGCCTGCAACATTGAGAATATAATATGCATCACACAAACAGTAATGGGATAAAGAAAAGGAACAGGTTTTGAACTTGAGAGTATTTATTATACCTGAAGGGTTCTCATTGTCTCATCAACACTTCGGCCAATACCAAGATTGTTGATGGTTGAATGTTGGATCACTCCTTCCTTGTCTATTATGAAAAGGCCTCTCAACGCTATTCCCTGTTTTTTTTTTTTTTTCACTTTTATTAGTTACTAAACACTTTTAGAAAGTGAAGATTGAGAGGCTAACAATGTTACCTGATCATGGATGAGAACTCCAAAAGATTTTGAGATTGATTTAGTGACATCTGATATAAGGGGATAGTTGAGATCACCAAGTCCTCCAGATTTTCTGTCTGTTTGAATCCAAGCAAGATGGGAGAACTATGTGGGCATCAACAACACAACAAGTAAGGAAGAGTCAAAGCAACTTGCAAACAGATAACAATTGTTGTAAACTGTAGAGTTTTTGCTTACCACACTATCAACAGAGACACCTAACACTTCTGTGTTCAACTTCTCAAATTCTGCATACCGGTCACTGAAGGCAGTAATCTCTAGAATACAAAAAAAGAGAAAAGAGATAAGGATGCAGTGAGCCTCAGAGATTGAACTTGGGTATGATTATATCAAACCTGTTGGGCAGACGAAAGTGAAGTCCAAGGGGTAGAAAAAGAGAATCACATACTTCTTCCCAATGTACTCAGAGAGCTTAACCTGAAAGAAACCATTTATTCATCAATTTACCCAATTACTTTCCACAACAATAAGACACATACTCATTTAGTTACAAACTAAAACTCATGCCCAATATATAACTAACTAGCCATTGTTAGAAGAAAGGTTGTTTAGACAAAAGATACCTTGATGAACTCCTGATCGAACACAGCCTCTGCCTCAAAATCAGGCGCCTTGTTTCCAACCAATGGAAGATCATCCTATCAACACACAAAAGACAAGTCTTTAACAAATCAGATCAAAGGAGCAAGATAGCTCAAATCAACAGTGTGCGCTGGAAAAACTACATAGAACACATGGAGCATCCATATAAGTCAACGAATATAGCTAAAAATGTCACTCGATTTCACTAAAGCAGAGAACTTTGAACCCAGCAAAACTAACAACTCTTTGAGAAAGAAAAAACTAACAACCCTATGAACAAAATGTCGATAAAGTTGTGGACTTTTAGTGAAATCTACCAAACCCAACAACCCTATGAACCAAATTTTGATAAAGTTCTATACTTTTAGTGAAATCTACACAAACCACAGTCACAGAGACTATGAATCGTCAGTAAAACCGTTATACATAGGAAGAGAGCGAAGTCTTATGATATAGGTTAATGGATTCTGAGAAAGTAAGATAACTTACGGTTTGGGCCTTGACAGCGAAGCTCCGGCGAGAAGTGGAGCGGATTGAGGTGAGGGGAGAGGGATGAGCGAGCCGGAGAGAAGCGGATGGGGAAGGAGAGGAGAGGGAGGGAGATGGAAGAAGCGGAGACTTGGTGGCTGGGAGAAGAATCCTAGTAGAGGAGATGAGAGTGGTGGAAGAAGCTACAGACGCCATTGCCACTTGTCTCTCTCTCTCTCTGGGAAACACTTATCTGTCTGTCTGTGTGTCAACGAAGGGACCTCTCTTTTTGTAGTGGAAGTGTGAGGTGGAGATAAGCCCAAAGAACTACTAACACCCGAAACGACGTCGCGTGAAGTTGTCAAATTAATAAAACCAAAAAGCGAACCCGAACCGAAATTAAGAAGATACCCGATCGTACCAATATCTTTAGAACCGAAATACCCGAACGTTTGAAACGGCGTCGCATAGAGGACGTTATCATAAGCCCAAAGACATCTTAAACGGTCTCTCATAGGCCCAAATACCGTTAACATTGAAAAACAAAACAAATAAAGCAAAAATGCGATATGGTCAATCATCTTCTACGACTACCGTCGGTAACTCCGTCTCTCCGCTGCTCTCTTCCTCCGATCGGCGGTTCGATTCTCCAATCTCTGTACTCCTACTCCGCTTCTTCCAGGTGCTTTTTTTGTTGCTCTCGTAGAAGATATAGGTTGAATCGCGTGATCGCAGATATGGAGAGTGAGAAGGAATTGATGAACGAAGCTAAAAGAAGTGTTAATTTCAGATTATGCAGAGTCTCTGGGTATATAGATATTAATCTATCCTTTTTTTTCTGGATTAATTTGTAATTTTGTTATAAATTAAACAATTTTTTCTTTTGGATTTGTGATTCTCAAGTTCAATGACGGAAGTGATGGAGATTCAAGCTGAGAGTCCCAAGTATCATGTACTGTTCATTCCGGGAAACCCAGGTTACATTCTATTATTATATGCTCAATGCATATTGTTACTAGATTTTTTTGTTGTGTTTAATACATTTTGGTTTGGTAATCTTTCAGGTGTTGTGTCATTTTACAATGACTTCTTGGAATCTTTACACCAGTTTCTTGATGGCAATGCGTCGATTACAGGTATATATATATATATCCCCACTCCACTCTCTGAGTTTGATTCCATTGGTTTGTAATGGTTAACTGGTTTGTTTTTATTCTTGCGTAGCTGTTGGGCAAATATCTCACACGAGCAAGGTACTTTAAGTAACTTTGCTTCAGATTTTTTTACAGTTTGATGGTTGCATTTAGACTCTTCATATCTTCTTTTTCTTTTTTTTTTTTTTTTCTTTTGTGTGATTCGTGCTGCTTTGTTAATGATTTACATTCTTCTGTTTTCGCTTTAAGGACTGGGAATCGGGTAAACTGTTTTCCTTGCAAGAACAAATCGATCATAAGGTAAATAATATGTTCCTTGTTAAGCTAAAAGTACCATCATTTTTCCTTCGGTTATGTTATTATGTGTCTGCAATTTAAGCCCTTTGCCTGCCTGGATATACCCTGAAGTTAAAGATCGTAACCTGTTATATCATACAGGTTGAATTTATTAGGCAGGAGCTTGAGAGCGTGAAAGTTCCAATAATATTGGTAAGACTATCTATATATGTCATGTATACAGTGAACTACACTTCATTTTTTCCATTGACATACTAGTTATGAAAAAATACATACATCCATTAAAAATTTCCAACTCAAATTTAGGTTCCTTTTTGGTAGGTTGGGCATTCTATTGGGTCTTATATATCCCTTGAAATATTAAGAAAGTGCCCGGAGAAGGTAATAGACTGCTTCCTCTAACACAGCTTCTATCTGGGCTATGTGATCATGCAAATTCTGTGGACTGCTTTGTAGGTTCTATATTGCATTGGCCTATATCCATTTTTGACTTTGAACCAACAATCAACAAAGCAATCACTAATTGGGAAACTTGCAGCGTGAGCTTTTCCTTCTCAATATCTTATGAATCCTCGTTATGAAAAGAGCCAATGAAATCATGTTTATATAGAATGTCACCAATATGAGATAGTTGAATTTTCAGGTCTTCTCTCCTGTCGGCTACAGCAAGTTTTCTGGTTGCATCACTGGGACTGTTATCTATGTCGGCTGCACGTCGGCTTGTATCATACTCCCTTGGAGCTTCATGGTCTGATACTGCTGTTCAAGCTACTTGCACTCACTTGAGGCAGGTACTGGTCTTGTTTTCACTTTCACTTGCACTCACTTTGAAAAATAGTTGCATAAAATCCTTGATGAGATCCAAGTTCTTGCAACCTAGTAAAATTTTCAGGCGAGTTAGCTTTTGATGTCTTTTTTCTTTTCTTCCCTTGCAGTATCACACTATGCGTAATGTTCTATATATGGCAATGACAGAGTTTAGAGAGGTATTCTTCTTTTGATAATGTGCTCTTATGGAGTTTACAGAGTTTAGATTTGAACTCAGATTATGCCATCCATTTTGGATATAAGCTCGCTGCAGAGCCAGATTGGGAGTTCATGAGAGAAAACCAGAGCAAGCTTGCGTTTTTATTTGGTATTGATGATCATTGGGGTCCACTGCATCTCTTTGAAGAGGTTAGTAGATTTCCTCGTAAATATCAGTTAAATCTATTTCTTAAAATAGATTTAACTGAGACATGAAGTAGAGTCTCACGTTGAATCTCCATTGTCCACAGATTTCAAAGAAGGCTCCTGGTACTTCCTTATCTATCGAGAGCGAAGGTCACACTCACGGGTTCTGCTGCACCGTGGCTGGCTCGGTGTGGGTTGCGCAGCACGTTGCCACTCTGATCAAGACCCGGTTGAATCAAAAGCGTTTATAACAATTAATGGGCTGTGCATGTTGGTCTCGCTCAAACAAATCTACTTATTAAACATATCCACAATTGACGCGACAGTTGCATCAAGACAATAAATCGCGATTAGTGAGGATCTAAGATGATAAAAAAGTGTTTCGGTATGCGGAGAAAATTAGAGACCTATAGTTAAATACACCAATCGCATTGTAGGAGGAATTTTAGACAACTAATTTTATTGTAGGAGAGATTAAATTCGTATTTAATCATACTTACGTAACGCTCATTATTCTCAACTGCCTCAGTTACTATTGCATTTATACTTGGTTTAAATGAATTCATCAATTTTAATCCACTGAAGCTATAACTTCCCCCCTCTTTAATTTTAACCAACTTTCCCACCCCTTGCATTATGAAACTGAAAAAAAGAAACAAAATTTTTATTTGGCAACCCTAAAAGCATTTTCATAAGAAAAACTAACAATCTTTCAGACTTTAATTTTTAGCTACTGATAAGATTAAATGGTGGTTTATTGGTTTAGACTTTAATTAACAATTTTTCGTTTCTTTTGTTGTTTAGATATATGATGGTTTGTTGCTCCAAAAAAAAGATATATGATGTTTGGTTTTGAAAAGAGGATATATGAAGGTTGTACTTTTCAAAATGCATATTAGGTACGACGTAATGAGTTTGGTGAGTAAAACTATTCGTGCCCCAAATAATGGTATAGGATCTTTTTGACATTGTGGTATTTTGTTTCATCTCTAACCATTTCCAACTAGGTTTTCTAGACGGCCAAAACATTCGACAACATCTCAATCAACCAACTGATGTCTTTTTTATGATCAGCTGATCCGGCCAACACATGGAAAAACGTATTTAATGGTATATAGTGGATTTGTTACCATACTGTTTAATCCCAGTTTGGTTATAGTTTCTGATTAATGGCAAGAGTAACTGAATTACATGTTGCCCAACTACCATGTAAACTGTTTAGATTGAAAGTTTAACCAAAATTTTCATACTGTTGTAATTTTGGTTAAAGAAAACTCGAATCTTAGGAAACGTGTTGTAACTTCTCAGATGACCACAACCAGGCAGATGAAACCGATGTCTTACTATTATTATAGATAATTAGTCTATCACCCCTTGTTGACTATCTCTAACCATTTCCAATTTAAATTCGTTCGCTGTATCTGCTTTGTTCAACGGTCCAACCAAATATCAATTTTTTTCTTTTACAATTTAATTCAAGAAACACCGTTTGCAAATTTTAAGGAACAGAGGAAATAAGTCTTTCAAATCTCTAAGGTGCAAAGGACACAGTGCAAATGTTTCTCATACTGAACATCATTTGCTCTAATAATTTCATATTGCATTAAAAGCAAAGTTAGTGCTACTCCCGTTCCACTTCATGTTTAGTCTAAATGTGGAGCGTGATTAGCACTACTCTAAGACAAAACAACCACGAGAAGAAGCAAAAGAAAAATATAGAAACTAGTACGGTTGGATCAGCTAGTCTATAGGTTTACGTTCCGAAAAGGGTTTCGTTAAACAAAAAAGTTCCACCAGGTCTTATTGCGTTTCGTGATATCGGCAGGAGCGGTTGTAGCGGCGGAGACATCTTGGTGGAGGAAATCTAGTAGGACCGTGCTTTTGCATTTTGGACATTTTGGGTCATCTTGAGAGAGCATAACGTACATAAGGCAACGAGGGCAACCAACAAGTACCATTGAGATTGTTGTCTCCATCTCCTCCTGGTACGTTTCAGATGAAACGCATGAGCTTGGTGAAGTTGTGTTGGATCGGCTTGGAGAACGAACTAGACTCATCAGGTTGGCTTGAGAAGGAGGTGGCGAGAGGTTCAGCTTTAGCTCGAGCTTAGGGCCGTTCTTGTTCCTTCGGCTCATTGTTAATTTCTTCTTTCTTTGGGGGTTGAGAAAGAGATTATGGGTTTATTGAGAAATTTTCTCTTGTTGGTTCTTGTAAGGCCATTTTATAAACGCAAAGCCACTATTCAGAGAGAGAGAGAGGGGGAGAGAGAGATTTTCATTAAGGCTCAATTTAATTACGATAGGTGAAATAACTATGATAGGCTAGATAGACTAGTCTTTTTGTTCCAACAACTATTTCTGCTTAACTTGTTGAAGAAAAACAATTCTTCTTTACCTTTTTAGATGGCAATGTTGACATATCGTTTAAAATATAAAGCATACATTTTATAGTTTTTTTTTACATTCATACATTTTATAGTTATGTTTTTTCTTATTTTTATATAATCTCAACTTTACCCATTTGGATTATGACATGATGATAATACTAATATCAAACCAATAAAATAATAAATTTATGGTATTTATGAAATTTTCATTCACTTGAAAGTAATATCAAATTTGTGGTGAAATTAGATCCACCGACCAATAACCTACAAACTTTAGTTGGTGTTTTTATTTTTAAAGTATGTTTTTATTTTCAGTTTTGAACTATGTTTGTGGAGGATTAGACGTACTATATTCATTTACGTGGATTCTTAGTTTTACAATACGAGATTGTGCTAAAATCAAATCCAATTTTGTTGTTAAAACTTTTCGTAGGTTGTTAATATGTATTTGTCAAATATGGTGGAAAACACAATAACATTATATGTATGTTACGTGTTTATATACTTTATAGCTTGTAATATTTATTTTCCAAAAAATGTATAACATTATATATGTATCTCCTTTTGTTACCAACCAAAATGCTACATAAATTAATAATAAAATACATTGCTTTTTTAAAAAAAATTAAAATAATTGAAAAAAAATAATGACGCTCATTAGAATTAGAATGACGCTAACACCACTAACTAAACCATAAACCTTAAATCTAAACCCTAAACCCTAAATTCTAAACTCAAACTCTAAACCCTAAACTCAAACCCTATATCTTAGACCCAAATCCTAAACAGTAAATCCAAACCGTAAACTCTAAACCCAAACCCTAGACCTTAAACTCAAACCCTAGATCCTAAATCCAAACCTAGACTCTAAACCCAAATCTTAAACCCTAAAGAAACATCATCAACATTAACTCAAACCTTTAGGATATATGATTTGGGTTCAGGGTTTACGATTTGAGTTTAAAGTGTAGGGATTAGGTTTGGATATATGGTTTGAGTTTAGAGTCTATGATTTGGGTTTAGGATATAGGGTTTGGGTTTAGAGTTTACGGTTTGGGTTTAGCTAGGGTTTACGGTTTACGGTTTAGATTTAGGGTTTAGGGCGTAGATTTAAAATTTAGGGTTTAGTTATTGGCGTTAAGATAATTAAAATTAGCGTTATTATTTTTTTCAATTATTTCAGATTTTTTAAATAAAATTAATCTATTTTATTATTAATCTAAGTGACATTTTGATTGGTAATAAAAATAGAGGTGAATTTAAAGGTTCACTAAAGACCCGGCTGGCTTTTCCGCTACGACCCATAAACGCAGTTTTTGCGGTTGGTAGCGGTTTACATCGTTTCGAAACAATCATACAAACCGCTGCAAATCGCTCCAAACCGCTCTGAACCTCTTAAAATTAAAAGCTGGTTCCAGCTAGCGTTTGCGGTTGCGGGTGAAAAAATAAATATAAAATTCTTTTCAAAAATATTTTAAAATTTTAAAATTAAAATATTAATTAAAATTCACAAATAGTATCATAATTTGTTTTATAAAAATTTTAAACTAACTTTTATTAGAATTTTTAAACGTTTATATACACACATATATAAAGATATACACATATATAAAACAAAATTAAAAAAAATTAAAAAAAAATTAATATAAATTTTCAAATATAAAAATAATATTTGTATTAATCATATTATATTTATAATTATTATATTTTATTACAATAGTATGTTTTTTATATTTTTATAATGTTATAATATATTAATATAGGTAATTTATTATTAAACGGATGCAATATCTTATAATCAACCAGTCACAAATATCCTGCAAACGCAACAATTTTCAAACGTTGTACCAGTAATACAAAACGCTTAATAACGCTTGAAACCGCAACTATCCGCATCTGTAAACTCCCACACCCGCAACCGCAACCGCAACCGCTGCATTTAAACCAGTCAGACCCTAAGTCTTGTTCATTATATATACAGATAAATACTTGGAGTCCTAATACCTTTGTTTAAAAATAATAAGAATTGGAGTCCTAAATCAAATAACTAGCTTTGAGCCTTTGAATATTTAGAATACATTGCAATGAAACGAAAGTATAACCATAACTTTCTAATATATGAATCGCATTCATTAGGGTGTTTGTTAATTTTCTCCGAAATTTTGTAAAAGTATTTATCAAGAAGGAAGAATTACGAATAGTATTTTTTGACAGGAGAAAACGAATAGTCTTGATTGTATTTAATGAAAACAGATATGTATACGTCTTTATATAGACCACCTACGTACAAGTAAAGGGTCTTAATCGAAGCAGGAAGAGAATTGAATGTGTATTAATGTTAATCACAAGATTACAAAATCTTGTAAAGAAACTTATAAAATACTAAAAAGATGGCCATGCCAAAGTAAATACTATGACTACAATATCACGTAGCTTCACACCAAAAGCAAGCTATTAATATTTGCAGTTTGAGTTAATTTCCCATGTGAAGTTATTTAATGAATTATTTGGGGAAGAAGGATTCTGTTAACAAATTTATATTTTCTCTATTCAAAACAACAGACTACACTTATAGTATAGTATATCTTCCGAAACTACTAATACCATTAAAGCTAGCAACCTTACAATTAATTTCATTCAACTGAAACTATGACATGCTTGGCTGGATTTACAATTAATGTTAACCAGGAAGTAAGTATGAATGAATAACCAATATTCGGATTTCGTATCTTATCTTACAATACCTGTAGTAATGCATCAATTATATTGTGTGGATTGAAATCAAAGGTATACCGGACCGCTGATTTAGTGTGGAGAAAGCGAACAAATGTTTATGGATCAAATCAAAAGCCTCACATACTTGGAGACTTAAATTTGATGATATAATGCATGCTATTTGTGTGTGTTTATATTGTGATTTTATAAGACTTCTTTTAAATAAGTTAATTAATCGTTCTTCTACTACTCGTTAAGCATTTTTTTTTTTTGATAATCTTTATCGGCTGATCCGATCGGCTCTGGGAGGAACACACTTAATACAGAATGGACTAGCCCGAAAGCTAACACACTGCTTGATCCGAGTCTGGAATACCTTCCGATTAATACCAAGGGGTAGATTGATCATCTGTTACGGTCCACCATGTAAACCATTTGACCCAAGCCAAAACTCAGACTAGCCAAATAGTGATAATTTAGTTCCTAGAAAAAATCGAATCCATGACTGATGTGAGTACACACCAAGTCCCAATAGATTGTCACTAAGCTACCACCACTTGGTTAGAGGAGCATATTCTTTCTCGATATCAGCCACTTCCATTCATACGGTCATACCTCTACTCCTCTGTCTAATATTGAATGTGTAAGGTTGGATCCGAGCAAAGAGTAAGAAGCAAAATGAAGCTAAGCCTGACAAGTGATATGAACTGGTTAAGTACTAAAATGTGCAAGGGCTCAAGTTACGTATACTTGATCAGCAAGTTTCTTCGCACCAAAACCTGTGGTAAAAAAAGAAAGTTACTCAAGTCACTGAAGTCAACAAACCTAAATTTTATATATGATCCTTCCTTGCGTCTTAAGCCAGTGTTTTTAACCTTTGAACTCTCCCGGAACATGCCTGATCAACTATATTGTGGGCTTTTATTATCAACTAAATAAGCCAGAATAAGAAGCCCAGCCAGTATGAAGACAGATTCTGCAAAAGACAGCAGTCAAAAAAAGTGAGAGATTATGAAGAAAAGGTCTTTAAGGGTTTAGGGTTTATGCAATATGAATCTCCAATTGAAACACAATTTTTTTTGAAAAAATATCAAAAAGTTCGTACATGATTGGATCATACTCAGTCCAAAGATTCAAGCCTTTTTGTTTGTCAACTTACACATGAAGAATCACTCTTGTCAAAAGGTAGATCATTAGTAAATGTAAAAGCCTTTACATTCTATTTTATCTATGCTCTGCTGTCTTTATCTCATTACCATCTTGATCTTCTAGCACTCTGGTTCTCGCCTTTAGCAGCATCCAATAACCACGACTTCGGAACCGAACCACCACGGAACTTACTTAGTCTTGGACCAGAGAGGAGATGCTGATCTTTTGATGAAGCCTTGTTAGGTTTATAACCTTGCGTGTCATCCAAGTAACCTTCTCCACGTGGTGGTTCATGTACTCCGAGAGTTTCATCTGCACTCTCTCCTCGCGCAATGCGTCAGCTAACTGCAACATCTCTCTTTCCTTTTCAACTTCTTCTTTAACTTTCATCAGAGCTGCTTTTGTTTCAGCAAGTTCTTTGCCTAGCTTCTTGTTCAACCTCTCGGACCTTCTCCTTAGCTTCCTCTCCGCTTCGAGCTCTCCAGCGACGGATTCTATTGCGGCCTCAACGACTTGTTGCTCGTTGCTTTTCCACTCTTCGGCAAAACGTTTCATCATGTAGGTAACGTCGTTGTTTTCTTGTTTATTATGTTCGTGGATTAACTGGTTGACTTGTAAGCTCTTTCGAGCTCGGAGTGTAGAGCAGAGACGAGGGACGTGCTTGAAGATGGGCGGGCTTCTTGTCCCCACATTCTGTTGATGATTTTGAGAAGCTCTTTTGATGTTGTGAGAGCGTTACTACACTCTTTCAACCGTGTTTTGACTCCCATAGTTGTTCCAGTAGGTGTCACCGCCCGTGATCGAGTCTCAATCTGCATCGAACAAACCACGTTAAGCCTTTTGTTCATTGAACGCAAATGGATTTGTAGATGACAGAGGCAAAACAAACCAATCATAACAAATTCAGTCAATGCTCGAAAAAATCTATATGCGGTACCCATGTGTTTTACAGATAACAAGCGACTAAGCGGATTATTAGGAGGCTACGGAAACCTAGACATTAACTAATTATTGATTAACTAGATATATCTATATATATAATACGATATTTTAATTTTTGAATTTTATTTATAAAATTATTTTGATAAATTATCAAAATTAAATATACAAAACAAAAGAAATTAGACAAATTTGTGAATTTGTACCAATATTATTGCTCAATTTAATAAATTTAAACTAATTTACATCGATTTAAATCGATTTTAAACCAATATAAAATAGTTTACACTGATTTGAATATTATAAATCAGATTTTTTTTTAAATTGTTTCGGCCTATACCGATTTTTAGAACCAGTTCAGTATCTCCTCATTCATTATAGCCTTACATGTCTATGTTTATGTGAATATCACAGTGAATAACAAACATCATAATCATATGCTCATTCATCCAGAAGCATTTGATAAGAACAGCTTAAGAATTAAAAAGGTTTCTCATAGACAGAAACACAATCAAAAGTAAGAAAATCAACTTACATCCATGAAGCTGCCATTGCTAACATGATTCTTTGCCTCCACATTGCAGTCTCCAAGCCTAAGCTTCTGCGCAGTGGAGGAACCTTTTCTCTGGCGACTTCCAGTCCCTTCCATCCTCTACAAAACTAACAAGTTTCTCAGCTTCCTTCTTACCCTAACACACATGTAAAAGAATTCAGGAAAGCCGGATTCACATTGTCCATTGCCATATTCAGCATTATATATACAATCTTTCCCTAGGTCTCAATTATTAGAGAATCTAGACCTACATTATTCCAAATAACTCAACTTCTAGTAACCAACCAACTACCTCCATATGATGAATGGAAAATACTAGTCTAACTGCTCAATTATGCAAAACCTAAACATGCCCTTTCATAAGAACTTAAATGTGTATTTTAGAGCACATGAGAAAAGATTCTGAAGATCAACAGTTTTCTAATCTTCTCTAATCCTACTTCTCAACATCAATCAGAAGCTGCAGCTATAAAAAAGGGTTTATATATTCTCCAATGATGAATAAAATACTCATAGAAGGTTGCCAACAATGTCACAACTTTGACCAAATTCAGACCTCAGAATCACACAAATATTATAACTTTATCAGTTAAACAGAGTTGAGTTCTCTTTATCTTATTGTCTTTTATGGCAAGAAATGCACCAGAGTGAGAATCTAATTAACAAGCAGATCAGATCAAGTAAGTAATTTCATTTCCTCTCTCATTTGATCATAATCAGTGTTCAACAAATCGTTAGGTGTTTTATAAAGGATTATTGATTATGCGGACTGGCTAGGCGCTGCCTAAACCGATTTTTAGAATACCGATCAGAATGAAAGCACATGGCACCAGCAATAAATTCAAATCACACCACATTCCTTCTTCACCGATCAAAAAACAAAGACCTTACCTCAGACTCAGAGACAGGACTATGCGACGGATCAGAGAGGTGAGCCGGTAAAGAACCAGAACGAACCGACCTCGGGGGAGGAAGCGGCACTCTCACACTCTCCTTTCTACTCTTTCTACTTCCCTTCACCACACTCTCTTCTTCCAAAACTCTCGGCGAAGGCACCTCGTTCATCTCCCACAGAGTCTTGCTCCCGCACGGAGAAGCAGCAGCATCACGTAACGACGGAGACTGAGATCGTCCCATGAGTCTCCATGTGGGGACATGAGTAGTGATGGCTCTCTTGAAACGGTAATCTTCTCTGAGAACAGAGGGAGACGAAGACGTTGGTGAAGAGCAACCACGTTCCCTGATTTTTCCGAGAAGGAGAAGATTCTCCACGGTTTGGTTTTGCCTAGGCATTGCGAAACGGTCGTAGATAAGATCTCTGAGCTTGAAAGGTTTGATGATCATTTCACTTGTATGTACAGAATGTGTTATGTCAAGTGTTTCAAGGGAAAGAGGGAAGGAGGGGTGATCGTGTGTTGTCAGGAGCACCGTGTTCATGTGCACGTGGTTTGATCTGGATGGTTGGAGTTTTAAGTAAACCGAATCCAAATAACTGAATGACCAGAATTAGCTGGTTTTATTAATCGGTCTTCTCTTAACGTGTCCACAAATATACCAAGAAATTCCGTATTTTGATTATTAGTTTTATGTCTCGATTTCGAATAAATCGGATCCGATCTTAAACTTTAATTCTCTGCTTTGTTTAAAAAATCTTTTGTTCTAGTAGCTATTAAAAAAAATGAACAAACCAAAACAAAACCGAATTAAACCAAACTTGACTCGGACTGCTGATTTTTTCAAGTATATTTATCTAGTTGCGTCACAGTAAAGTTATATCCATATTTCACGAATTTTGACGGCTCGTTGAGAACAACTATTTCCGGTTAAAATAAGTCCATCTACCTAACAAGTACTATTTCATTTGGAGATTGTTTTGTGCTATATATAGGCTTTGCTTACGTGAATCAGATGTATTAGAATCTATAATAAGGATAATACATTTGATCGCTTGTGAGTTGTGACAATCAAAACTTTTGGTATTATACGTAGAAGCCGGTAAACCAGACTGACATAAACGATAAAATAAAAGCAATGTTAAGAAAATATACGAATGTAAAAACGAATACAAGAACGATAAGAAATCGTATTCGCAAAGAGACATGAAGTCGATATATGATCTCTTTCCTTAACTCTAAATATTCGCTCCGTTAGTGAGACGGGACTGTACGAATATCGAGTCCCAGGATACAACTATGGCAGACGATTCACGCTTCACTCGTGAACGCCCTATCGAACTATAAACTCTACGAAACACTCTCGGTTTTTATGACCTACACTAAGGAATTTTTTGCTGTTGGTTTTCAATATGAAAAAGTTAGAAATGAATGAAGAGGAGAGGCGATATTTAAAGAGACGGAGACAACCCACTTCCCGCAACAGTTGTTGCACGTGGGCGAAAATCTCGCGGAGATTGAGGGAAGTTGAGTTGCGAAACTTATTCCCCAAGACTCTCTCTCTTATCTCGTTTAAACAATTTCGAGAGGATAAAAAGCATGATGTTTTTTATTTTCTAGACAAACTACTTGTCGTTTTAAATAAAATTGCATGTAGTTTTTCCCCAAATTGAATGGCAAAACGTTGAGCTTCACTTGGTCCAAAAACAATCTTATTGGGCCGGAGGCCCTCCACCAAAACCCAAGCCCACGCCGAACCGAGCCGGCCGGACGGCGGCGGCGTGCACGAGGGG
This sequence comes from Brassica oleracea var. oleracea, assembly GCF_000695525.1. Taxonomy (NCBI): domain Eukaryota; kingdom Viridiplantae; phylum Streptophyta; class Magnoliopsida; order Brassicales; family Brassicaceae; genus Brassica; species Brassica oleracea. The sequence goes on along the minus strand of NC_027750.1, from coordinate 24,579,749 downwards.
AGCCATCTCTCCTACTGAGCCGTTTGAACACTCATAGCACATGAGCATATATACTGCTCGAAAATCAGCCACACAACCAATGTGGGACTTCACTTCTTCCACATTCATTTAATAAAGAGGCCTTCGAATGGGCCATTTATATTCACATGTTTTTCAATTAATTTGGAATCCCACTTGCTTTAATTAATTGATCCAACAATCGCCACATGAATAGAATGACTCTAAACATATGCAGACTAAATGCAGACTCGATAGACTCTAAAAACTATACTAATTCTAATCCTGATTAGACTAGACAGACTTATCGAGAGTGTTTACGAAAATTCACTGTGTTTGAGTTGGTGGCATTTTTAAGCCTTGAACCACTTATAGTTAATATCTGTCGGGTTTACTTTACCAGAAGGTAAACATGATATCTTGAACCAACCGGTGTTTTATGTAGACCGAGACAACATGCATAACGCAGCTTCATTTTCTCGTAGAACTTAGTTCTCTATTGTGTTCATTGTGGCCCTGAACTATTCCTGGTTTTCATGAGTGAACTTAGAGAATATAGCCTTGCATTCATTCTCCTAGAAACGGCCCCATTTCACACTCATTAGGTGATTGACCATGAAAAGTATTGAGTAATACCCCGCTTAGAAGCTATGGAATCATTAAAAGCTTATGCTTATCCTTCACACATTTGTTAGCACTTTTATCATCTTAGGAGCTGGGAAGAGACTACTTTGTCTCAAGTGCTTTGGTTAGATTCTATTTGATTTTGTTTTCCCTTTAAACCTACGTCTTGGGATCTCCAGTCATGATAGGTAGGGTTGCAATCAAGCATCCTCATTCGTTATAGGCTTTAAACCCATTCCTTTTAATGATTTCGCAACAACATCTCGTGGCAAATCTTTAGTAAATGGATCCGCTAGGTTGTCAGCCGATTTTATGTAATCTATTGTGATTACACCAGTTGAGATAAGTTTGTAGAAGCCGGTAAACCAGACTGACATAAACGATAAAATAAAAGCGATGTTAAGGAAATAGACGAATGTAAAAACGAATACAAGAACGATAAAAAATCATATTCGCAAATAGACATGGAGTCGAGATATGATCTCTTTTCTTAACTCTAAATATTCGCTCCGTTAGTGAGACATGACTGTACGAATATCGAGTCTCAGGATACAACCATGGGAGACGATTCACGCTTCATTCGTGAACGTCCTATCGAACTATAAACTCTACGAAACACTCTCGGGATTTATGACTTACGCTAAGGAATTTTTTGCTGTTGGTTTTCGATATGAAAAAAGTTAGAGGAGAGGCGATATTTAAAGAGACGGAGACAATCAGTTTTGCAGCAAATGATAGGGTGGGGTAGTCATGGGGAGACAGGGGGAGTTTGAGTGGTGTCGATCACGTGGAAGGGAAGGGGGAGGTGGTTCTCCGGCAGAGAACGACGGTGGATTCGCGGCGGAAGCGGTGGTCGGAAGTTTCCAGGCGTTAGACATTGGAAAAAGGGCCAGAGAGAGTTTGACTTTTTTAACGTGGAAATGTTTCTTATATATGAAACTTAGATATAGCGTACTACAAGTTTAAAGGTAAGCACAAAAATATACTAATCAACCAGGCCCAAATCACCATCAACATGGAATTGGGTGCCTAAGATTTGGACCCATGGGCTATGTCAGAGTTCGAACTTCAAACTTGGAACAATCTTTTGCTTCCTAATTACTAACCTAAATAATTTAGATCGTTTGTTTAAACAAGATGTCGATAGCTTACTACTCTGAGCCTCTGAGTCTATATCTACCCAGAGGGATTTAGTTTATTTTTCTTCAATTATTGTAGTTGACAACAAAATAGCACCAATATGCCTGGGTGTCACAAATCGTTGAAAAAAAAAAAAAAATGGCACCAATAATTTACAGATGCATGAACATACAGTCAAACCGTTATATATCGTAACTTTAAACATCTAGTCATCTACTATGATTTATAACGAAGAGAATGAAATAAATATATAAAACATGACATCTACTTATAGTATCTTCATTTGATTGATTTGCTTAGAGAATTAACCAGTTGTAATTTTGAACACCTAACTCATGAGTTTTATGCGAAAACTATAAAATCACATCAAAATAATCGAACCTTCAAACTAAAAGTTTTCGTAATTGCCGTAAGATCATGAACACCCTCATTTTCTCCTTTTAACACTCCACATCATCTTTTATTTCTTCCACATCATTTATTCATCACTCACTTCATTCTAAACTTTTACAATAGTTTTATTTTAAAAATTTCAACACCTTGTCCCACAAATATTAATTCATATTTTTGTTTTTTAAAACATACCAATTACATATTAATAATTAATTTTAAAACTAAAATAAAATAATTTTTATTTTAAATTATTATACTAAGATTATTTTTAAATAATACCAAAATCAATATTAATAAAAGTTTTATTAACAAAAAAGGTTTAAAAACTAAAATAGTTGATTATAAGAAAAAATGACATTTTTCTATATCCAAATGAAATGAAGCACTGCGTTTTCTTCAGTTTTCTTCATCATTTTATTTTAAAGTGTTTAATTTTGAAATAAAATGACAAATGAATAAATACCAAAGGAATATAATCCAAAGCGTGAGGGTGGCTTTCGGATAAACACAGAGGTTGTCTCCATTTTCTTTGGAAATTTTGGGATCATGGGCGTTGTATTTGTAGGACCCATACTCTCTCAGCCTGCTACTGCCATAATGTGGGTCCAGTTTAAAAGCCCACTCTTGTTGTTTTCATAACCATCTCACGTGAAAACCACAAATAAAAATAAATTTATTTAGTAAAAAAGAAAACTCAAAGTTTTGTGATAAATATTGTTAAATATGTTGACAAAAAAAATATTGTTGAATATTTTCCAAGTGAATATAATTTTTTTTTATTATTATCAGAGTTTGTCCAGTAATGATGTTCCAAAACATGTTCGCAGTTCGCTCTCGTCGATGGAGAGGTATCAGTCAACAAGTTTAATTTATTTGGGGCTGGAGTTAGACTATTTCTGATCTTAATCACATCATTTTAGGTACATATAGATTATTTGATATTTTTAATCAATTTTTTCACTATAAAACATCATTCAGGTACAAAATAATTTATTTATTTTTGGTCTAAACAAAATAAAAAATTTCGGCTAAATGAGATAGTTTATTTATTTACATACATATTTTGTAAAGGCAAAATGGGGTTAAATTTGAAATGGGGCCTTTACATATAATAGAAGTGGGACCTGAATCTTTGATGCAATGAAATAACTCAGAGGAAAGAAGATAAAGGCGTGCAAATGTTTTGTTTCCATTGTCCTACTCCAACCATCTATTTCCTGTATCTTTTCCAACTCAAACTTAGCTGCACCTTTTATTTATTTGTATATCTCATCAAATAACGTTTCGTGTTTTCTTTTCTTATACGTCCAAGATTCAAATAGTTTTTCATACTCCAGTCCACACTCTTAAACTTATCCTCAAACTTGGATAAACTTTGGATGTGTTGTAATTGGTACGTTTGTATATTGTACAATTTTGACTTTTCAGCACTGTGAATACTATAGTTTCTTTAATAATTATTGTTGCTGGAGCAATAGTCTGATAGTTAAAACAACCAGTAATATGAATGTGGTCGCTAACTAAATGTAGCATGTGCAGTCAAAATATGGATAGATAAACCATATATAGCAGAGATTGAAAACAATAACAAAATATCATAGAAAGTTATTTGCCTCAAAACTTATGTGAATGAATTATTTATATTACCAGTTTATATTTTTGAAAGTGTTGATAATCATCTTTTAGTTTAATCTCTATTGGTGTGATTTTCTCTACGCAAAGTTATTCGTTAATTGCTTACAGTTTCTAAAATTTTGGTCTAAGTCTAAGATATGCGATGAAAAAATGCAGAACAATGCAGATATTTTTAACAAGAAAAAATTAAAAATGTGAAGGAAATATGTGGTCCTCTCTCTCCTCTGCTTCCGGCCATTGGTTTTGGTTTCATAGAAAATACAACAAATAGCTTTGGTCCCCTGTTGACATAAAAAAAAAAGCTTTGGTCCCCTACTTAAGGTAAATAAATACAAAACAATATGCAAACGAAAATTATCATCAGGTTTATTAAATTCCTGATATTAGATTAAAAGTTTCTGATTTTTATTATTCTTGTCTTTCCAAGTTATGTTATAAATAAAATACACTGTTTCGAAATCATACAGTGAAATTTTAAGTTTAACGTAACCAATATTCTTACAACATTAAAGAAAAAGTCACTTTGTCTGTCTTTCTCTTGTGATTTATTCTAAGCTAGCTCGTAGTATCTTGATAAATACATCGCGTTAAGGATGTCTACACGCATATTTATTTATTTTTACCAAAAACAAATAGTTTTACCATAATGAGTAATGTGTTATAAACCAAGTGGTGATCGATCCATATCAGGTTCAAACCGTCCGGCCCATCAGCTATCCATCCGGCCCATTCGCTAATGATTTAGGCGAATAAGAGTTTACATTTATCAATACTTGATGCTTATCCTTTTCCATATGTATTTAGGATAAATATTATTTTTTATTCTTATTAGGAATAAGATTTCCTTTTCTCTTATGACGGTCTAAATAAGACGGTCTAATACTTGTATAAATATAGACATCTGGTCATGAGTAATAATCAACTTACACAGCATCTCTTTTATAACACGTTATCAGCACGATAGCCTCTAACCCTAAGCCCCCACGAAATTCCTTAAACTCAGCCGAATATCACAAAACCCTAATT
>NC_027750.1:24572709-24573637 GCF_000695525.1 Brassica oleracea var. oleracea | reverse complement strand
AGATGTCGAAATTTGAGCCTTCAGATTATGCTGCCATAAATCTCTCTGGATATAATTATCTAGAATGGGTAATGAACACTTCAGTTGCCCTGAAGTCTAGACGACTCAGGAAATGTATCATTGATGGCAATAATGCAATTGAAAGTGAAAAGCATAGAGCCATAATAATTATTCGCTATCATCTCACTGAGGATCTGAGAGTCAATACTTAAATATTGAGGATCCTTGTGACCTTTGGACAAAACTAAATTCCAGATACTCAATGGCATTATGGCAAAAAGCCATGAATGAATGGACGATTCTCAGGTTCCAGGATTTTGAATCCGTGGACGAATTCTGCTCTGATGAAAATCGCCTATAGTCTTGAACTATGTGGTGAAGTGGTAACAAATGAGGATTTACTATATAAAACATATTCCACATTTCATCCAAAGGATCTGTTGTTATCACATAAGGCTAAGAGTTTCACCACCTATAATGACCTATTGTCATGCCTATTGGCAACTGAGCAAAGAGAGCAGAAAGTTATAGATACCATTAGCAGATTTGAAAAACTTCATAAACGATACATTGAGCAACGAAACAGTGATATGAGACCTCTTGAAGCCAATGAGGCTAAAAATGATAAGGAGGAATCCAAGGAATCCGTGTGGAAATATATGGATTGTGAGGTCGGCTTATACATTGACTAAAGAAATGAGATTTTGATATTCTGATTTTATGTTTTATGTTTTGCTTTGATTTGCTTGTCATTTACAATTTTATAGCAATAATAAGAGTTGTTTTTAGCTATCATGTTTGATTTGCTTGATGATTTCTTGATTGATAAATGACAATGAAAACTTAATAAAAGGATAGTCAGTCTATTATAGACCACGTCATTGCCTAAAGGGGAACAAATTTATTCACCCAATAAAAGACCCATTGG
>NC_027750.1:24571693-24572517 GCF_000695525.1 Brassica oleracea var. oleracea | reverse complement strand
TGGTAACCTGTATACCCATGAAATTTTATACACTTTATGGCATGACTAGATAAGCCATCCAGATCTTTAAAAATTGATGCACATATTGCAAAAGGCACAAAGAGTTATCCCATAAAAACTCACTGTACACAAGGGAAACTCATTAGGCTCTATTGTCCCAAGTACCACGTGATTATAGTATGTCCATGAGGGGGAGTGAGGACAAACTGTGATCCATAAACATACTACAAATCCGTGTGACATGGTCTATGACCATAGTAAGACTTGGCCGAATTCTTTATACTACAAAGGCCACTACCTAATGCTTGGAGACACAAGGATTTACATGTGAGCATAGATAATCCCATCTCAGAATGAATACATGTCATATAAGAAACCTCGAAAAGAAATGAAAGGTGCATAGAATGATACAAATCTGAGGTCAAAGGAAACCAGTCCAGATAGAGAGATAAGGCTGGCCAGCTAAACATCTAAGGTACCAAACCATGTAGTTTGGGACGCCAAACTGCAAGGTAGTAAAGGCCCTGAATAATAAGATCTCAAATCTATTAGATCATGTTTGGAACACTATGAAACTACATAAGAGTGTTAACACCAATGATGTATTTACATATAAGAGAGCTCATAAAAGAAAGTAGCACTTGAGTTTAAAGATATAAAGCGAGGATCATGAGCCCACGTAAGAGTACTCATAAAGAATAAAGATCAGATTAAAAGAAAACGTGAGGTTTAAAGAAGAGATGGGCGCATTGGCCAAATATATAGAAACGCCATCTGATGATATAGACCAGTGGATAAATGGGTCTTGTGAGGGAAAGAAAATC
>NC_027750.1:24570964-24571604 GCF_000695525.1 Brassica oleracea var. oleracea | reverse complement strand
TATGCTCCTATGTGGTGGATGCTACTACACAAACTCGAAATTGATGAGGTCTGGAAATAAAAGAAATAATGATGTAGTAAGCAGTATATTGATCACTGGATAAAGAAAATAAATGTACGAGAAAGATGAGAAAAAAAGTTCTCAAAGAACAGCATTGTTCCTAAGTTGTTCATGGACTGAAGTAAAAGTAGCTGCATTAAATATGATAAGACTAAGTAAAACTTAGTGAAGGAGTTCGATAAAGAACAATCCAAATCAGTCCATATATTCTTATAAAAGAAATCCCTTGTGTTTATAATAAATCAGCACTGCAAGTAGGTCATGAGATGCCATCAAAGAAAGTGTGGACTGCGATGTTTTTCAAGTAATAAGATTATAGTATGGGACTGCAATGTAAGCACAAGCCATTATGTTTATATCAGTGGATAAAAGGAAACCATAATGGTCCAAGAGAGTGACCAGAAGTATGTCTGGTCGAGGTCAAATGGATATGGCATTGCTGAAGGCAAGAAAGATCGATAACCATGTATAAAGGTCTTTGAGTGTATTTGACTACAGATCCATAGTTTGATGATATTATAAAACTCATTGCAGCAATGATTATTAATGATATGACCTTAGACACTCATGGGGTATGGAC
>NC_027750.1:24567939-24570830 GCF_000695525.1 Brassica oleracea var. oleracea | reverse complement strand
GATGACTCAATATATATTAAAGTGTCCACGGTATGGCAAAACCATGTGACTAGAGGATCCGTGGGACATGAGAGGACTTGCGAGTAAAGTTTGATCGCAGATTAGAGGTCCATCCGAGTACTGTCGAGTGCCATCCGTCCGACCAGGGCATAGAGTGGTCAGCTGCAAAGATGCACGTCTTGGCCATGTCTTAATGAAGTTCCAGAAGATATGAGAGTTACAAGATGACTCAAGTTACAATTCGGCAAGAGCTATTCCTACATCAACGTTCAAGAAGTTCAAAGGACTACAAGTTCAATAATATGATATGTCAGCCGACTTCTTCACCATGTCTACACCAACCACACGTCCATGAAATTTATCTATCAGTTTGGGACGTGCCAATTAAAGGACCAGTTCAAGACTTGGCGCCCATGAAGCTAAACTATAAAATTGTCCATGCGCCAACTTGAAGAACATACACGGGGTAACAAGTCAGGGGGAGTTCATGTGTTGTACTTTTTTTCCTTATCCACGGTTTTGTTCCACTGGGTTTTCCTGGAAAGGTTTTAATGAGGCAACATTAAGCATGTTACAAGCCCTGAACCGGATGTGTCGATCAAGGGAGAGTGTTATAAATCAAGTGGTGATCGACCCATATCAGGCCCAAACAGTCCGGCCCATCAGCTATCCATCCGGCCCATCAGCTATCCATCCGGCCCATTCGCTAATGACTTAGGCGAATGAGAGTTTACATTTATCTATACTTGATGTTTATCATTTTTCATATGTATTTATGATAAGTACTATTTCATATTCCTATTAGGAATAAGATTTCGTTTTCTCTTATGACGGTCTAAATAAGACGGTCTAATACTTGTATAAATATAGACATCTGCTCATGAGTAATAATAAGCTTACACAACATCTCTTTTATAACATAACGACATATATCGTACGTAATAAATTTCATAACCTTTATGTAACATTATATTTCTTTCCAATCCAGAGGTTGCGATGGTGGTGGTTAGCTGATAAGTTTTTAACATTTCGACCAGAAAAAACTAGCTAAGTCATCGCTAGTCTTAGTTATCTTGATTGGTGTCGACGTACTTTTGTCATGCAGGAGCTACACCATTGGCTTCAACATGATTTGCATCATTTAATGCGCAGAATTGATTTTTTTGTCGGCAATATTAGTTGATAATTGCCCAAATGCGCAGAATAGATCTTCTCCTGTCGTAATAATATTTATTATAATAATAGTAGAAAAATTACAGTTTTTTTTTTGAACTGAAGAAAAATTACAGTTCATACAGCAGTTTTAATTTACTAGGGAATGGAGAAAATGTCAGAAACAGAAATAATAAAAAGCAAAAGTAGCAACTTATCCTGACTTTCATGAAGCTTCTCGCAACACTTTCTAAAAATAACAAAATAATATTGTCGTCTTTTAAACATTTATATAAAGATATGTGCAGGTTTATCATTTTAGGATCCCTCCACGAATTACTTCGCAGATTCCTCTCCTGCCTTTCCTGTATACCCAAGAGATCATTAGAGCACCCATTAAACATCATAAACTGTATGAGTTTCTCAATATATACTAAATATTAGTACCATGGTGTATAATACAAACAAAACCGGTTATAAAAAAACCGAGTGAAACATTGGTTTTAAACCCCAAAATTTTCGAAGAAAACTACATAGAAATAGGGTTCTAAAATTTTTTGTAGACACCTAAATTTGTAAAGAAAAATTTTAGTTGAAATCTTTAATAAAATGCCTATAGCTATTTAAATCTCAAGGCCGGCACTGAATATAAATATGTCCGTAATTTAATAACTTATAAATGTTATAAACTATATGATGGATGTCCATAACCGGCCTGATCTATAACCGGTCCAATACCAAGAGAGAAAGAGGCGGCCCAACCCTAGAGAGAGAGAGAGGCAGCCGCATGAAGAGGAAAGAAAGGCGGTTTAGGCTTTAGAAAAAATGAAACCATATGATGACTTACCAAGATGATGAAAATGACTTCAATCATGACAAGGACGACCTTATGGATTATGAAAATTCAGATTGTCTAAAAGACTGAAGATTGATTTCGACATTTGTAATCTAAATTTATGTGTTCTTTGTTTTGGTGTTTTTCATTTCTATGTTTTCATTTCTATGTTTTCATTTCTTCGAACTTGTTTTATTGAAACATAATCAAAGGAATGAATGATTTTATTAAAAAACGCCAATATGAGTTTATAAATTGCGGGTATGGTACACATTAATTAAGGTCTATGACCAGATATGTATAAGGGCAAGCATTTAGATGCTTTATATTCACCCAGAGAAACCCATTGAGATTATAAAATATAGAGATATAAGAATTGTTTCCACAATGAAACAATGGGCAAAAGGAAACAAAAGTTCCTTCAAAGTTATGAAAATCGCCCAAGGCCATATTAAGTCCTAAAGACTATACATGCATTCCCTATTGATCTAGACTATGCCAAGATCAGTATGATAGAGGCAAAAGTCATGGTAACCAGAATGGTTCACCCACGAAATTATACACTTTATGGCATGACCGGATTGGCCATCCTGGTCCAAAACGTGATGCGAAATTGATATTGGAAAAGGCACAAAGAGTTATCCCATAGAATCTCACGTGTGTAGCATGAACACAAGGGAAACTCATTAGGCCATGATGTCCCAAAGCACTTAAAGATTATAGTATGTCCATGAGGGGGCAGTGAGGACAAATCTGCACATGTCGATACTATATATAGCTTGGCTGAATCCTTTTATAAATCTGTATTGGCCATTACCCATAGGTCCAAACTCTCAGTCCAAGGCTTGGGGACACACGAATTTACATGCACCTTAACTAATAAGCATCAGAACATTTAATTGAA
>NC_027750.1:24567574-24567785 GCF_000695525.1 Brassica oleracea var. oleracea | reverse complement strand
ACAAATAATGAAGTACCTTGAGCCAAATATGGGTGATCTATTTAGTGGCCAAGAACACGGATTGCAAGTTTAATGAATCCGACTATCCAACATTAGGGGGAGAAAATAACAAGCTGGTAAGAGAAACAGAAAGGCATCGACCATCATTGTCTTGGCAAGATCCTCGGACTAAAGAATGTGAAATAGACGTCCAAAGATTATACATTTACAA
>NC_027750.1:24566446-24567426 GCF_000695525.1 Brassica oleracea var. oleracea | reverse complement strand
AATAGGTTCCAAAAGATAAGAATCCTCGGAAACAAAAAAAAGGTGCAAAGAATGATAATCAAAATCCAAATCCGAGGTTACTAAGGAAATCATCCCAGACATAGAGATAAGGCCGGCCGGCTCTAAGGTACAGGTACCAAACAATGTAGCTTGGAACGCCAAGCTGCAATGTATTAAAGGTCCTGATAATAATGAATCTCAACGATTATATCATATCTGGAACATAATGGAACCAATAAGGAATGTCGACATAAGATGATTTATTTGCATACAAGGTAGCACTTGAATTTATAAATATAAGCGAGGACACGTTAGTATAAGAGTGCACACTCGTAGAACAAATTGGATTGAATGAAAACGTGGGGTTAAATTGTTTAAAGAAGAAATACGTATTTGACCATATGATTAAAACGCCATATGATGTTAAAACCAGTGGATATAAATGGGTCTTGTGAGGAATAGATATCGTGAGATATAAAGTTGATGTTGCACAAGGATTCTCACAAAGACCAGTAATAGATTATGAGGAGAATACTCCCATGTGGTGGATGCAACTACTTTTAGATTTCTCATAAGCCTGACTATATAAGAGAGAGAAAGTAGACTTGTAGCAAATTGATGTAGTGGATGCATATTTATATGATCCACTGGAGAATGAAAGTACTAGAGGGTATTAAGCTGAAAGTACAACAAGTTCTCGAGAACAATATTGATAATCATCAAAGTATATGATCTGAATATCCTAGGAACCTCTGGGTACAATTTCCCAAACAATTGAATATCTCAAGAAAGAGTTTGAGATGAAAGATCATGGAAAACAAAGTTTTGTTTGGGACTACATCTTGAGTACATTAACAATGAAATCCTTGTGCATCAAATAGTATATACAGAAAAGGGTACTCAAAGGATTTAATGTGGACCAGTCTCACCCATTATCTAGTACATGGGCGTGAGATCACTTGTTTTGGACACTGATCCAT
>NC_027750.1:24541976-24556976 GCF_000695525.1 Brassica oleracea var. oleracea | reverse complement strand
TATCTAATCGCATCATTATCCCTGAAACCGCAAATGGGTTTCTTAAATTTTTTTTTTTTTTTTTACTTTTTCGAATTAAAAAAAAAAATGAACCAATCGTGAGCCGCCACGTGTTGGTGGAACTTGCGAACAGTGTAAGAAACCCTTAAGAACCGACTACTATTTAGTAGTTTTTGTAACCGGTTTCTTAAAAAAAAGTGGGTCCTACGCGGGACCCACAGGCTAAGAAACCCTCTAATATACACGGATAAAAATGCTCTTACGCGCGTGAGGAGAACCATGCAATCCTCTTAGACTAACGTGCTCATTATTTCTTCCTTTTAATTATTTTATAAAAGGACATAAGTTAGGTTCATCCCCTTTGAATTCAATTCCACCTTTTATGACCTATCAAAGTGACACATAGATTATTAATTAAAAAATATTAAATTAAACAAAAAATAGCTATAAAAACTAAAAACACTAATTTTAACGACACTAACGCTTCCAGCTAAACTCTAAACCCTAAATCTTAAATTCTAAACCCTACACCATAAATTCTAAACCCAAAACCAAACCCTTAAACTCAAACCCTAAACCCTAAAACCTAATTCTAGACCCTAAACCCAAATTATATACCCTAAACCCAAAAACTAGACTATAAACCTAAACTTTAAACCCTAAACCCAAGTCTCATACCCTAAACCCAAACCGTAAACTTTAAACTCTAATCCTAGATACTAAACCCTAATCCTAGACCCTAAACCCAAATTATATACCTTAAACACAAAAAATAGACTATAAACCTAAACTCTATACCGTAAACCCAAGTCTTAGACTCTAAACCCAAACCGTAAACCTTAACCCAAACCCTATAGCATCTAAGTTTGGGGTTTAAATGTAGGGTTTACCATTTGGGTTTTAGGTCTAGGATTTGTGTTTAGGGTATAGGTTTTGGGTTTAGGATTTACGGTTTAGGATTAGGATTTACCGTTTGGACTTATAGTTAATGTTTTGGGTTTAGGATATATAATTTGGATTTAAGGTTTACGGTTTGGGTTTAGGGTCTAAGACTTGGGTTTAGGGTATAGAGTTTAGGTTTATAGTCTAGTTTTTGGGTTCAGGGTATATAATTTGGGTTTAGGGTCTAGGATTAGAGTTTAGGGTATAGGGTTTGAGTTTAGGGGTTTGAGTTTGGGTTTAGAATTTAGAGTATAGGATTTAGAATTTAAGATTTAGGGTTTAGCTGGAAGCGTTAACGTCGTTAAAATTAGCGTTTTTATTTTTTGTAACTATTTTTTATTTAATTTAATATTTTTAATTAATAATCTATGTGTCATTTTGATTGTTCATAAAGTGTAGGGTTAATTTAAAGGTTGACTCTAAAGGGTGAATGTAAGTTCTGTCCTTTATAAAAATATATGCAACTAAAAGACATGCACGTGTCGTGATGGTGGGAAATTGTAGGAGCGGTCGCTGAGACACCGACGGTGGTTGCAGGGAGCTCGAGGACGGTGAGGCTATTCGGAGTTAACCTCGAATGTCACGGTGACGTCGTTGAGACACCACCGTGTTCTGACGGCTACAACGGCCAGCACATTTACTATTAGTCAACTCCTCATCTCATGGTAATAACTTTGACATTCTTGTCCTATTCAATTTGCCTACGTTAGTATAAGCAAGTATATGCTACTATTTGATTGAATATGATGCAAATTGGATTGTTTAAAGCATTATACAGACGTCGTGGCTGTTTCTCGAGATGAGACATATGAAATTAGTATTTTTTATAATAGACCTGAAGAGCATTTTAATCAATAATATAAAAGAAGGAATCAGGGAGAATAATGCTACACTCGACTGTAATCGCACATGGCCAATTTGTTGACTACTTGTAGCCTAGCTCGATTTTGATAGCCTATACATTTCTCTTTTTAGAAGTCAAGTTTAATCAATTAATCTTATATATATGCCTCAACTATCTAATTTAGTTTTACCATTCTTATTTGTTTGGCACCATCATGGTTTTGTACAAGTCAAAGACTGATGCTAGAATTGTCGTTTCGATATATATAACTTATTTGTTACTTAGACACCAAAACTGACAAATGTTTTTTCCATTTTTTCCAGAATTTAGAACTTGGTAAAGTTATTAAAAATATTTTCAACATGGTAATATTATGTAAGTGGTAACTTGTAGTACTATAACATTATATATTAACTTAATATTTCATCCATCAAAGTTTCAGTAAATATTATAATTTTTGAATGTAACACACTTTGAACCGAATGATGAATTTATACTGTTTAAATAGCTCATACAAAATGGAAAATCAAAAGTATATTATATGAATATTCTCAACATCATTCTCTTGCGTGTTGGTTTCCTGGAACAGAATATCTCATTTGCTGAGGAAACAATGGAGCAGGTTGGAGATGGACGCGGTTGATGATATCCAAAGAGAAGTGACAACTTTTTAGATCTTGACGTTAGGTTTTGGGCCCCTACTTGGCGCAATTATTGTCATAGAGAAAACACCACAAAAGGAGGAGAATTAATACAAGTGTGACTTCCTTATGTTGTTATAACTATTAGTATCTACTATTCAACTAATTTGAAACAAAGAATAAAAAGAGGAGCTTTTTCATACAACTGAGGCATAGAGCAAAAAATGTTAACAAGTGTTTATTAGTTGATGCCTAAGAATCCGAGATAAATTCAATGAAGCTTGCAAAAAGTCATTTATGTGCATGTATATTGAATCGATGATGAATAAAGCTGGTTTTGGGAAATGCTGAGGTTCATGGGATGAGATTACAAGAAGAAAAGAGTGTGGGCCTAACAAATGATTAAAGCAGAGGGCATAGCATGTGAGTAAAATGTAATGTTGTGTTACAACTTACATCGCCTTTTCTATCTGGTCCAAAGCAAATTCTAAGGACCATCTTATTCTATTTTACTCTGCTTTTGAATTTTGATTCTCTATTGTTGCTTTTTGCATTGCTGAAAAGTGTGGACGGAATATCTGACTCATTTCTACAAGATATTTTGACAAAATGAGTCTAGGTTCCTATTGTTTCTTTGCATTTACATTTGCGTTTGTGTTTCTATGACTATTTCTTTTATAACCCTGTAACGCGATTCCAAATGTAAACGAAAGCGACAAGATCAGGAATTTAGAATCCACTATTCTCTCTCTCGTGTTCAGAATTCAGACATGAAACATCCCCTCTCTTTGGTTTGTTTCCTTAGCGCTCTTGAAGAAGTATGCTCTCACTCCTTTTATGGGCTGGGCTTTGAAACTCAAAGCTACTGAATTTTCGTGGCCCAAATAGTTTTAAGAAATTAACAAAAGTGTAGAGTATTTGTCAACTAAAACATATCTGTGTCATTATACTAGATTTTGATCCATTATCTTATTTTGAAATATATTTTATTTATAACATGTATAACATGTATATTTTTTAATCAGTGTTTTTATGTTATATTTGTAGTAGTGGTTTTATATAATTAGGATGATAAGTATCTATATATAAATATAAAAATATATAATCTTGATGCTAATATAATAGTATAGATGTATATATATATATATATATATGTATTTATAGTTGAGAGGTTTTGAAAGAGTTCAAATATTAAGTGGGTTTTTTTTATATATTATCAGACATATTTTACTATCAAAACTAAAAATTAATTTGGTATCTTTAATTTTCCAAATTTGTAATAATTAAAAACTATAAATGTAATTTTTAAAATTGCCAAAATATAATCTGTTTTGTAGTTTTGTATTTTTTTTTCTTTGTTTTTGGGTGATCATTATGTATATGTAAGGGTATTAGTAGATGATTTGTGTTAATTATGTAAAGTTTTTTAAAGTGTAATTAATATCATTTTCTCAGATTTGTGTAATGGGATGTTGAAATTATTTTTCAATCTTATTAGTCCACATTGAAATATGAATTAAGTCATTTTTGCATATATAACTCGGGCTTGAGACACTATAAGATGGTCTAAAAATATATTAAATATTTTCTTTATGTTGAAATAAAAAAAGACAAAAAAATCTGATTCTTTAGTATTATTAAAAAATCAGATAGTGAAAGTAAAAAGACAATAACTTTGCCGACATATTCCTTTTCTCCGTAACTTCTCTCAAATTAGAAAAGTAATCGACGATCCTCGTTGTTTCCGATTCGAAGATAGAACAAAAAAATCAGAAGGAGTAATCTCATGTCTTGTTCATCTCAGTGTGTTATAAAAGGTAAGTATTACAGTACATTCTTCGATGATTAAATCTTTGTTATTTTTTGTTCTTGGTTTTTAACAATTGAAACCACATGCAATTGACAGAGTAAAAGCTCTTTCTCAAGTCCACGGAACAGAGCACTGAGATCTCAGATCTGTTCAGATCTTGTTAAGAACTTGGATCGAAGAGGAAGTCAAAGATCTTAAAAAAGCATGTAAGTTTTGAAAGCCCGATTCAACTAATCTGTTTTAGTTAAATCTGTTGCTTACTCTTTTTTTTTTTAAGGAAACAAAGTGAAACAGAAGCTTTAAAAGTCGGTAGATTCACCGAGGATTTGACCATACCAAATATGTAGGTCAGATTTTTCTATATTTGGCCCATCTCTAACATCAATGATGATCTTAAAAAAAAATGTTATTGTTTTGTATTTCAGAGCTGAAGGCAAAATCTTGTGAACAAAGATGAGTTTGGGATGGTTGTCGATTATATCATAAGAAGAGTTGGAAGACAAACAAATGGTAAATATAATTTCCTCTGTTCTTGAGATTTGTAAATAACAGATATCAAATTGTAACGTTTTGTTTGATTTCAGATTTCTTATCAATGTGAGATTGGAATGATTTCGAAGAGTCTGGAGACGATGTGAATCAATCAAAGACTACGGACTTCATTCTCCTATGAAGGAAAACATGACTTCAATATAAAAGTTAAGTTATTTTCAGAAAGTTTGTCTTTTTTACATTAGATATAATATATCTTCCATTGGAACATAGTTTTTCTTTCATCTATTCATCCACGAAAGTCATATTCAATATTTGGAAAATATCAACTTTAGACTTAATGTTGTTTCCTAATTTAACAGCACAAAGCTGACAGTTGAATAATGATTAAGGCCATGAGGCAAAGTCTATCAAAAACCTTGCAGTACACAGATAAGTCTCGGACTATAGGTTTATTTGGTTGATTTAGAAATGAGAAACGGTATATGTGTTTACCGTTTAGTGAGTTGACTTAATTAAATATACAATTGATGTACAGGTGGTGCAGTCTGTTGTACACAACAAGAGATTTACACAGCAGGTCGAGCAGTCAAAAGTTTAGAGACAGAAGCTTAATTCATTTGAAGGACATGGGACAAAGACATGACTGCAAAGAAATACAAACCCAAGTAAGTGCATTTTAAAAGCTTAAAATTTTAGTAATTAGGCTTCAAACTGAAACTGGTAGTTAGGGGAATAAACCAGAAGATTTTTTGATGAATGTTGATTAATTGCATTATACGTGTTTCCTACTTTAGAGACTTAAAAATTAGTGTGTAAATTTTATTAGAGATGAAGCTGACATCTGACTTATCTGGCATTTCGTGTTATGTTTTCAAATATAAAACTTCTGCAGAATTTAAATATGCTTGTTTGAAACAGTCATTAGCTGTAAATAAACATAACAAACAAATATTTTGATGTGGCTTTTAGAAGGCATTTTTTTGTATCAGTTAGGTCATACCATATTGTTTCCGAGAAGATGTAGCTTTGGTCATTGGCGTACATGAAGAAGCTGTCTTTGTATTTGTTTTTGATAAGACATCAGGTGATCCGTGATCAGTGTCACTCTCTTCGCTACTGCAATCATAAACTTGTTCTCTCTCTAATTCAGACTCTTCTGCTAATAAAACAAAATAAAATAAAATTGGTTAATCGATATTTACTTAAATAGATAATCAACAAAGCTAAGGTAAACAATAAAAAGTGTAGACCTTCATAGTCGCACTGGTATGCTTGGTCCTCATCATCCTCACTTGAAGAATTATCATTTACACAACCATCGAATTGAGCTTCCAATGTTTTTCTCCAACTCTTGGTTGTAGTTTTATTCTTGAACTTGTTATCTCCATCAAGTACCTTCCCCTTACCTTTAGCTGAAAATTGCCTTGTTTCTAACCAGAAGAAGTAACCAATTGCAGAAAAGGCTGAAAATATCTTAAAATAATTGTTGGAATTATAGTATTTACCCTTAGTAGATATCTTCGTAACACATGAACCATTTGTAGAAGGTGTTCTAAGTTGAAAAGGCAAGGTACTGGCAGTAGGTAGTACATTGGTAACATCTGTTAGAACCCCTGATTTGGCACCTCGTTTCTTACTGGAAAACGTAGACGGTGTATGGTCAGTGACATCTATCGAGTCTGCTCTCTTTCCCTTTAGAATTGTTGAAACATTGTTAGATCCTCCAATGATGTTGCTGACAGTAGTTTGATTGCTTGATTCTGCTAATTGAAAAAACATGAAATTTTTCATTATTAACCATTAGAAACAACAATTTAACATGTATATAAGGACATATGAGAGTATTATCTTACACATCAACTTATAGGAATTGCTCTTCAATCTTTTTTGTTGGCCATTCTCATGTTTCCCATTATCTATAAAGAAAATTTCTCAATTTAGTATTGAGGTAAAGCACACAAATTATATCACGTTAACTTTGGTTTTGTGGAAGGACTGTTAAACCATTAGTAGGGGTGGTTCCAATAAAAACTCTCGAGGATGGCAAATTAGGATGAATATTGGAGATATCAGCTAGAACCCTTGGAAAAACGTTGCTAAGAGGCACAGAAGTGGAAGTGTTGTTGAAATTAGAACTTTTCGTCTGTGTGTTCTCTGCATCATTGGTGTTCGCTGTTCTCTTTCTTTTTCTTTGTTGCGAGCGTATCAAACCGTCAGATCTTGGAGGGACCTCTTTGTTTGTGTTTGACATTGTAATTCTCTACAATGTCAATTACGGCCACCACTTGGGATGAGAAGGTCTTCTAATTAATTTAGAACCTAAACATAGAAACAAAGTAAAGAAAGATGATGCAGTATCTTAGAAAATATTTTTTTAGTTTTGAAATAATACCGGATTTATTCATCTACTCCATTGATTTCTATATAATTTACATTAATTTTCACTTTTTAATAACAAATATTTTTGGTAATAATACAAATTGCTATTTTGGTGATTTAAAGAAATATACAATCAATGTTAGTTTCAAAATTTAACATTACGTTTACCTTAACTATAACAACTTTAATGGCTGATTTAGATCCATATAATATTAAATATTATATTATCCTCACGAACATAGGTATAGTGATTATTTCTCACCTCGATATGTAATTGAAACTTTTGATTAATTCAAGTATATTTGAATTTGAAGTAGATGATTTTGTGTACATTGGCGTGGATCAAACATTTGACGATCAACTTAATAATGCATTAGGATAAATAGACTGATTGAAAAGCACAAATCCAACATAAGTTTATGAAAGAAAAAAAAACCCAACGATTTAAAAAGAAAAAACCAAAAACCCAAATGCAAAAAAACAATTGACATCAGTCTTCTTCCTAACTTAGCCAGTCTCTTCTGCCTTCTCAACTTTAACAGTCATTAAGCATGGTTTCTTTGATGTTGAACTGATGTCAGGCAGAGAAATAGCCTCATCTTCTTTTCTCTTACTGGATGGTGTGGATACAGACTCGTTAAGTTCTTGGCTATTAGTCAAATAAACAGAACCATGCATAAAAACACATTGATAAGGTCGTTAAGAAAGAAACTCTCGCGTAACAAAATATTGATGTCACCTTAGATTAGACAATTTTACCTCATCAACACTGGTAATTGTCAAGGGCGTTTCAGACTGAACTGGTGTGATTGCACCAGTTAAGCAATTCATCCTGTCTTTGTAGATTTTTCCGACTTTGTATATCTCAGCACCATAAGATACATTATCCTTCTCAACGTATCATCTTTGACCATCAAGTGAAGCCACCTATAGAGTTGACAGACAGTGATTCTTTTAACTGGTCAACACCACTATAATATAGAAAGCATGTCGTTTTTTTTTTATTTCTTTAAGTCATACCGTGGTGAAACTTTCAAGACATAGTCGTTGCATGCCTCACACCACCAAATATGAGTGGTGATCTCAATTCCATTCACTATCTTAATCTTGGTTCCGGTTTTGATCACCTTTTTTGGCATGCATCACAACCAAAGTAATACCAGGACCAATCCATATCAATTTCATATACTGCGCAAGTCACTAAACATTTATCAACCTAAACAATAAAAAATAAAATGGTTAAAACCCACTTACATGCGCTATACAATGTAACATAATTAAAACAAAAGGGTAAACTGTTTACTTGAGTTGATGCTTTCATTTCATAAATGTTTTTAGTGGGGTATAGCAACCACTTATCACGCTGTCCTCGCTTATCTGCCTGATCAATTTGCTTGTTGATGTACTCTTGACTCTCCTCATTACTTTCATAAGGTCATCCCCAGTATCCCTTACAAAAAACATACTCTCAAAGTTAGTATGATAGACAAATAACTACTGTAAAATAAACAAAAGATCATCCCCTTACATATCTTTAAATGCTTCTGCATCGGGTATTGTAGGGTTGATGATCATTTGAGAAGCATCAAAGGAGTTAGAGATTTGTACTTCTCCTGTTGTGGATACCATTTAGTAGATTAGATATTAGACAGTCTTATGTATATAATAATTGTTATTTTTAACGAAATCTATAGGAATTCAAATATGTACCTCTGAACTTTCCAATTTTGGCAAACCTCAGAAGCAAAGTAACCAATCCATCGTCTTGATTGCAGGCAGAATGGAGAGTGTCGGTTAACTTGCCCCAAATACAGCATGGTATTCTTGAATCACTACCTCACAAGTCAAAAAGCGAGGTTAGTTGTGATTATGTCACTCGAAAATAATTGATTGGATTGAATTTAGATTGACAGAAAAAATTACTTGATGTCTCTTAGGGTGAACTCTAGTTTTTTACGCTGGTTCCCACCAGCACATTGAATAGTTTCGACAGCACCACAATCCAAAACTTGGCCCAACACATCTGTTAATAAAACATTGAAAAGTTATTAAATGTAGCAAGTACACAATTTAATTGCAGAAACTATCCATTACGTTTTTACCTATTAGGAGTTTTTCATCAAGAGTTCCAGATAGAACGCTTTGAAAATCGACCAAATTAAGATATAAGTCATCATTCATGAAATTGGACCGAGAAACCACTGTTGCTTGATTAAATGAAATCTTGTAGATATGGTTTGTTGTGCGATATGCTCCTCCAGCAGGCCTGACTTGGAAGTTTTTGATGTTGCGTCATACTCCAACCAGAAGAAGCCTTCCTTTACTCTCAAAGTAAGTCTTTTTGCAGCTTGCATGAATTTTATGCCCCTTGTACATATTACAATTAAATAAATTAGAAATATTAACATCAATTAAGTCAATGCTCAAGTTATACAACTTTTTTTTTATAAAAAACACTATTCTATTGAAAAAGTTTGGATTGCTTACATTCTCATCAGCCAAAACGAATTCTATGGTTTTCCCCCCTTGATTGATGTTTTGTGTCCACGAATGTAGAACCTTGACATGAACCTTCTTAGTAGTATGCTTTGGCTTCAAGTCGCTGATGGCGGTGATTTGTTCAGTAGAATCATTTGCTGTGTTGTTGAGCGCTTTAGAAGCCATTCTTTTGGTTTTGCGGTATGAGTGTTATAGGAAGAGGCGTGGGGATTTATAATAGGAAGAGGTTATAGGAAGAGGAGATTAGGTTATTTGAAAACTTGTAGGCTACTTTAAATATTTGCGAGATCTTTATCGTTAATAGTACTAAATGCAGTTACCATAAATTTTTAAAATATATTATGTGAGTAAGTTTCACGCAATCTAGATTATAGAAAGATATTTTTGAACTTTGAATGTAGCCTCTGTGTATCTTCATTTTCTCAATTTGGTTGTACATTTGCACCGTGATTGTAGGCGCTACATACCTTCCACCTTTTTTATCGGAAAATCTTATAGGGAATATTATGTTGTTAAAATTATAGTTAGAATAGATATGGTATCGAAACTCTATATTAGAAAAAAACAATCAGTTATTTTAAAATAAACCGTATCTATTATGGGATTGGTTAATTTTTAAAATAATTGATTTCTCATAGATATATATACATTTAACAAATATTGAATATACCAAAGAAATATGGAATAAACTAACCATTAGGTTATGTTTTTAAAATCTTTATCTGTAACAAACATGAGAATGCGTATGTCTAAATAAGTCATATTTTTAATAACTCATATTGTCTAAATAAGCTTTATTTGCACACGTGAGTTGTTCGGAAGTTTTTTTTCATCTTTTAAGTCTTTTCATGAGAATGCGTATGAATACGTTAGGGTATAGGGTTTGAGAAAAGATGAAGATGGTTTCATGTTATAGGGCCTTTATCAGGTTTTCAAAAATGAGGATTATTCTGATATGGATACAGTTTGGGCCTTTATAGTATGCTTTCGGTTTGGGCCTTAAGGGTCTGATTGGTTTAAACGCAGCGGTTGCGGTTGCGGTTGCGGGAGTTTGTGGATGCGGGCGGTTGCGGTTTCTAGCGGTTTTAAGAGATTTGTACGACTGGTACTGCGGTTAAAAATTGGTGTGTTTGCGGGTGACTTATGACTGGTTAACTACCAAATGCGTTAATAGTCAAACAATAAATTAACAATATTTAAATTTAATATAATTATAAAAATATCAAAAATCATAAAATTATAATAAATATAAAATTTCTATTTAGAAAGTTATAATTTTAATTTTTGAAAATTTATTGAAATTGTTTTTATTATAAAATTTTATAATATTAATTAAATATAATAGATATATTTTAATATTTTCATAATTTCAATTTTAAAATTTTTATTTAATATTTTTACTTTTGTATATATATTGTTTTAAAAAAAAATAAAAAAAATTTTACCCTCCCGCAACCGTCCGCAACCGCAAACGCTAGCGGGAGCCAACTTTTGAATTTATGAGATTCAGAGCGGTTTGAGGCGGTTTAAAGCGATTTGAGTGATTGTTGCAACCCGACGACAACCACTACCAACCGCAAAAGCTGCGTTTGCGGGTGGTAGCGGGAAAACCAGTCGCCCCCTAAGTCATTGACGATTTGTAAAAAAAAAATTAAAGGGAATGGCATTTGGTGGTAATTATTTTGAAAAGGCAGGGGCAGAATCCCTAATAGTATAGATAGTTAGTTGATAGTATTATAATTCTAAATGTTGGTAAAGTTTAGCCAGAGGGACTTTTCTACACAAAAGGAACTTGGTAAAAAAGAAAAAAAAAAAAAAACATTTGACATTAGTGTGTTCGCATCATTGGCGGAGCTAGGTGAGGAGTGGGTGGGGCAGCTGCACCCCATGATTTTTTTGATTTTTTTTCTTTGGGTTTAATTATGTTTAGAATTTTAATAATACCCTGGATGAAAATTTGAATTTATAAATATATTTCTACTGTTTTGTCGTTTTGCCCCATGTAGAAATTCATCCTAGATCCACCACTGGTTCACATTATATTGTCATGTGACAGTTTCACAGCGATTTGATAATGAGTACGCTGACGTGTCACATTCCGCTAAACTCTACATAAATATGTTCATACTATTTACTATTTTACGGGTTTTTTTCAATATAAAACTCACGTGCATTGTTATACGGGTTATATAAAAGTTTCACGTAAAAATATAACTTGCAAAAAATTCACTAATGATTAGGCATATTTTATTTTTACTTAATTTTATTTTAAAATTTTTATCTTTCATGTGTTATTTTGAACAAAAATGTTTTTAATGTTAATTAACAGTATCTTTATATATTTATCAACCACTTTTATATCTTTTTACATATACGTATATGTGCACATTTATATAACTAAATATTTATCACAAGTAATAATTTTAATTCTCTTAAAATTGGAATATTATTTTTAATGTTTTCTTTCACCATCGACCAAATTGTAATGAAATATTTTATCTTAATAATTTTCTTTTCTTTTTTTCAACTATTATCTATGTTTAATTTTATTTTTCATGCATTTAAAAATTATAATATAAAACTATTGGTTCGATATCAAAATTGGCTAAAATTCATATAATATGAAACCAAAACAAAAATAATGGTTTTGGATTATCATCGGAAAAAAACAAAAACCTCAAGCATTTTAATTGAACAAACCAAAATAAAATATTGATTTATAATGGTAGTTATATTTTAGTTGAAAGAACGAAAAAACCGATCTAAAAATGAACCGATATCCAAATTAAAAATACCTAATACTCCTATGTTCTGAAATGTAAGATGTTAGAATAATTTTTATGTTCCAATATATAAGATGTTCTCATCTTTTTAGGTAACTTTAAGTTTATTAAAAACTGTTTAGTCAATCAAATTTAATAGTTCTATTTTGTAATTGGTTGAGTAGTTTTTAGTTTATAATTTTAATGATACCATAAAAAGTAATTTTCTCAACAAGTGTGTACTACCCAAAACATTTTACATTTCATAACAGAGAGAATATTTTTTTTCTTAAAAAATAACAAAATTAATAATCTTATTTCGTGCAAATTGCACAGATTATTACCTAGTCTATAATTATTACCTAGGCATGTAGTATTGTCGGTTGTCGAATCGTCTATGTAATCTTTCTCATGTCATAATTGTAACATAATAATAAATCAGCGTTAAAAAAAAAATCTATAATTATACTCCTCATAAATGAGCAAAAGCTCAAAATCCATTGCACATAGACTTACCTTGTATGAACGATTCTTTCTTTATATGGAAACTAACCGTTTGATACTTCAATCGCATTTTGTTTCTTCATTTCCCTTACTACTCTAAAATAATGATTTCTAATTATAAAAACATCTTAATCAAATCACTACAAGAAAACAGCGTAATTCTGACGGACATTCTGACGGAAAATGAGATCCTCGGAATATTCCGACAGGAAATTCCGAGAAAACCCAAAATTTGGGCTTCCTCGGAATTTCCTCGGAATATACCGATGAAATAGAGGAAATCATATTCTTCGGAAAACACCGACGAATATCCGAGGATATATTATAGCCGTTAGAGAGCCGTTGGGGAATTTAAAAAATTCCGAGGAAAAAGTCGTTGCCGTCGGGATTCCGTCGGAATTTCCTCGGAATATACCGATGAAATAGAGGAAATCATATTCTTCGGAAAACACCGACGAATATCCGAGGATATATTATAGCCGTTAGAGAGCCGTTGGGGAATTTAAAAAATTCCGAGGAAAAAGTCGTTGCCGTCGGGATTCCGTCGGAATTTCCTCGGTACTGTCGGCAGCATTTCATCTATAAATACCCGCACCTCCAACCTCTTCATTCACTCCATTTCTTCATCCTCTCACATACTATATTTACACACGAATTTGATTGAAAAAGCATGTCTTCTTCAAATTATTATCGTTCTTGGATCGATCGACCTCATTTGGATCCGAACACGAGATTGCTTACGGAAGAATACCAACGAGGTATAACCGAATTCATGGGGTAAGTTCAACGACAACCGGAAGCAGAAACGGGTACGTTAAGATGTCCTTCCTCTAATTGTAAAAACAGAAAGATTATTAAAGAGTGGGATGTTTGGACTCATCTATATTTGAATGGGTTTACACGAAGTTACAAAATTTGGTATCATCATGGAGAAACTGATTATAAATATGGTAGTACTAGTGAACCTCAGCATGCGGTTAGGTTAGAAGAACCAATTAGAATGGATTTAAATTATGGTATGGGTACTGAGCAGATGGTAAATGATCATTTTAGAGGGGAAGATTTACCCAATGCAGAAGCTATGAGATTTTATGATATGTTGGATGCTGGAAAGCAACCCTTGTACGAAGGTTGCAGAGATGGTCATTCAGCTTTATCATCTGCAACAAGACTGATGGGCATTAAAACAGATTATAATTTGGCTGAAAACTGTGTGGATGCGATTGATGATTTTGTAAAAGGTATTCTACCTGAGGATAATGTAGCCCCTGGTTCATACTACGAGGTTCAGAAACTAGTAGCTGGTCTTGGTTTATCGTATCAGGTAATAGATGTATGCAGCGATAACTGCATGATTTATTGGAGGGAGGATGAACAGCGGGTTACATGCAAATTTTGTGGAAAGGCTCGTTATAAAGATACGAGTAGAAGAGTTCTTGTGCCTTTTTATTGGAGGACGGATGAACAGCGGGTTACATGCAAATTTTGTGGAAAGCCTCGTTATAAAGATACGAGTGGAAGAGTTCCAGTGCCATATAAAAGGATGTGGTATTTGCCTTTGACGGAAAGGTTGCAGAAGTTGTATCAGCCTGAACGCACAGCGCAACCAATGAGATGGCATGCGGAGCACTCAACAGATGGTGAGATCAGACATCCTTCAGATGCAAAAGCGTGGAAGCATTTCCAATCAACATATCCCGACTTTGCGTATGAGAGAAGAAATGTCTACCTTGGATTATGTACTGATGGTTCAGCCCGTTTGGCAAGAGTGGAAGACAGTATTCTCTATGACCAGTCATTCTTACACCAGATAACTTACCGCTAAACTTGTGCTTGCGACGAGAGTTTTTGTTTCTCTTCATTCTCGTTCGCGGACCAGAGCATCCTAAGAGATCACTTGATGTGTTTCTTCAGCCACTAATATATGAGTTTCAACAACTATGGGCTCAAGGTGCTGAAACATACGATGTTTCATGTAAAGAAAACTTTCAAATGCGGGCAGTACTTATGTGGACAATAAGTGATTTTCCAGGATATGGTATGTTATCTGGATGGACAACGCATGGAAGGCTATCATGTCCATATTGTCAAGATAACACTGATGCTTTCCAACTAAAACACGGA
>NC_027750.1:24541532-24541771 GCF_000695525.1 Brassica oleracea var. oleracea | reverse complement strand
CTGTTGGAGAACTACATAACTGGCACAAAAAGAGTATTTTCTGGGATTTGCTATACTGGAAGGATCATCTGCTGAGGCATACTTTAGATTTCATGCATATTGAAAGAACTTTTTTGACAATCTCATGAACACGATCCTTAACGTTCAAGGTAAAACAAAGGATAATTTGAAGTCAAGACTGGATGTAGTCGATATATGTGCTCGTTCAGAACTTCATGTTGATGAGAATGGTAGGGCTC
>NC_027750.1:24541363-24541495 GCF_000695525.1 Brassica oleracea var. oleracea | reverse complement strand
GATTTCAAACGATGTAGAATTTCCAGACGGTTACGCATCTAATTTGCATAACTGTGTCGACATAAAGGAAGGAAAATTTATCGTCTTGAAGAGTCACGATTGCCATGTAATGATGCAGCGCCTCCTTCCGTT
>NC_027750.1:24538722-24541345 GCF_000695525.1 Brassica oleracea var. oleracea | reverse complement strand
AATGTTCATGAAGCAATTGCAGGGATAAGTGGTTTCTTCCGCGATTTATGCACGAGATCAGTGACTCTTGAAGGTATTGAAAATTTGAAGACTAACATAGCCGTGATTCAGTGCAACCTTGAGAAGATATTTCCTCCATCATTTTTTGATGTTATGGAGCATCTTGTTATTCACCTGGCAAGAGAATTGGAACTTGGTGGTCCTGTGCAGTATATATATATGTATTTGTATGAGCGGTATATGTACCATTTGAAGAAGATGGTGAAAAATTATAGTAGGGTGGAAGGTTCTATAATCGCGCAGATGATAAATTCAGAAACTTCAAACTTTGCCGAATTTTACTTTCCAGCAGAAGTGCAGACCAAAAACAGAAGATCTGCTCGGCATGATGATAGAGGCGAACGGGCAACATATCATGTTACGGTTCCAGACATCTTCACAGATGTTGGACGACTTAGCGGAAAATCAAAGGACGGTCGACTTACTGAGCAGGAGCACAGTCATTTGCAAACATATTTACTCACCAACTGCGAAGATGTTCTTCAATATGAGAGGTAAATAAATGAGCTTACAAATTTTTATTTTAACAAGTTGAAATTTAAATCTTAATTAATTACATTATTGTCATCATATACAGGATTTTCATGGCAGAAAAGCAGTTCGAATATAGATACGCCACAGAGGAGGAACTTGAAGAACTGAAGCAGAGAGAATTTTCTGGATGGATGCTTACTTATGTGAGTGCTTTAAACGAATTAAAATATTATTTATCACATATTTATACTAGTTCACATATATTGATATAACATATATATGTGCTATTAATAGGTGTCTGCTGATATGACCAGAGGTGAAACATTTGACGATTGGATACGCAAGATGGTGTGTGGACCAGAGTATGTTGTGAAGTCATATCCGAGATTTTGTTCTCGAGGATATGCATTCACAACTCAAAAGAGGAGACGTTCGAGTACGACTTATGATGCTGACGTTTGTTCTGCATCTGGAGGTGATATATACTACGGAAACATACGGGAGATTATGGAAATCAAGTATCCGGGCATGGTTGGATTGCGCTGTACTGTTTTCTATTGTGATTGGTACGACAACACTCCAGATCGAGGTGTGAGAACAGATGCATTTGGTGTTACATCAGTACATTCGAGGCGAAAGTTGCAATATTATGATCCTTTCATTCTACCTTCTCAGGCCGATCAGGTAATTAAATATAAATATATCAATTATTCATAATGATTCATCATCATGTGTATTAATAACACTTATTTACAAATTAAATAATTTTTTAAATGTTACAGGCTTGTTATATAAAATACCCCCGGGTTAGGAACAGAGATGATCCATGGGTCACTGTTACTTCACTCAACCCGAGAGGTCGAGTTCAGAGAAGTTCTGAGCTGGAAGACCCACTACAACCAAGCACATCCGGTAACTTAAGTGCAGCAGAAGATTTAGCTGCAGTTGGCCCTGTAGTCGATTTAACCGACTTTGGAGAGGAAGCCGTCGTTCACGTAGAGGATGAACCAGAGATCAGAGAGTTTCACCAAGATCCAGATTCAGATTCATCTGGTGATGATGACTCAGAAACAGAGCAGCATCGCCTTTTTTTTTAATATAAGAATACCGAGGAAATTCCGAGGGATAATAGGATTTAGGGATTTCCTCAGAATTTCCTCAGAATAGTCTGATGCTTTTCCGACGATTTAGGGCTTTTCTTTTAGGGTTTCTGTTTCCTCGGAAAAGCCTCGGAATGTTCCGAGGAAAAACTAGTGTTCCTCGGAATTTCCTCGGAATATTCCGAGGTTTTTCCGAGGAAATAGGATTTTTAAACCAAAAACAACGTTTTGCGGTTTGAACAACACTTATATAACCTTTATTATGTGTCTTAGACTGATTATGAAGTCAAAAATTTGTTCCTTACCCTATAATAAACACCTTCCTATTGTATGAACCAAATCCCCACAACATAAGAGAAACATTTATACACTTTAATGAACGGTGAAGGGAATACTTACAATTCGTTTCGAAATTTTGTTATTTCAAAGTTTATGATCATCTATACAAAGATTCCTCAGTGGTATGTATTGCATTTGTATAAGAAATG
This sequence comes from Brassica oleracea var. oleracea, assembly GCF_000695525.1. NCBI lineage: Eukaryota > Viridiplantae > Streptophyta > Magnoliopsida > Brassicales > Brassicaceae > Brassica > Brassica oleracea. The sequence continues at coordinate 24,539,223 of NC_027750.1, read as the reverse complement.
ATATAGGGCAAAAAAATTTGATGTTTTGAAATCCCAAACATGTGTTCCTCGGAATTTTCTCGGAATAGCCCAAGGAAATTCCGACGGATATTTAAGTGTCCGTCGGAATTTCCTTGTCGGAATTTCCTCAGAATATTTTCATTTAACCGGGCAAACCAGCCGCCAACTATTTCGCGAATATTGAAATTAAAAATACCGAGGAAATTCCGACGGATAGTTTCCGTCGGACCCTAGGTTTTATAAACACGAAACACTTCTTCTTCCCTATTTCTCTCTTCTTCCTCCGGCGATCTCTCTCTTCTTCCGGCAATCTCCCCCTTCTCTCGCGACGATCTCCGGCGAATCCTCTCTATTCCAGCACAAATCATGTAAGGACCCTATCCCACTCTCTTAGGTTCTATTTGTTAGGTTTTTATGTAGATTTGATGATTTTAGAAATTTTTTGATTGATTTTTGTTAGGGTGATTGGTTAGGATTGTGATTCGGTTGTGTAATAGGTTC
>NC_027750.1:24537141-24537430 GCF_000695525.1 Brassica oleracea var. oleracea | reverse complement strand
GGGGATCGCTTGGTAAGTTCAATTCTTTTTTTTTTTTAATTATTTAAGTATTTTTATTTTATTTTTTATGGTTTTCTTCTAATTTCTAATGTTTGTTTAACTTTTGTTTTTTCAAGGCGGATGAAAATGATGGCGAGCCGGTTGATGATTTCGTCCTAATGAAGACGGCGCATACCAACAAGCACACCGGGGAGATTGATGATGGTGTTGTGAGGGATGTGCTCAGCCTGATCGAAACTTAGAAGGAAGACGAAGAGACCCGTCTATCTTAGTTTCAAACCGACCTAGG
>NC_027750.1:24536754-24536949 GCF_000695525.1 Brassica oleracea var. oleracea | reverse complement strand
GGTTCCTCCTTCTGCACCACAGCCCTATGTTGATCCAGAAGTGCTTATGGACCAGTTGAAGGACAAAGATGACCGCATAGCTGCGTTGGAGCAAAAGATGACGGATCAAGAGGCGGGATGTGAGGCAACGAGGAAGCAGAACGAGCAAATGATGGAGATGATGAAGAGGATGTACCCGAACGAGCAGTTCCCGTA
>NC_027750.1:24508493-24536601 GCF_000695525.1 Brassica oleracea var. oleracea | reverse complement strand
TTCCTCGGAATATTCCGAGGGCATATCTCCTCGGAATATCCCAACGGATACACTTCCTCGGAATATTTCGACGGAAAAGGTTTCTAGGAATATTCTGACGGCCAAGGTTCGTCGGAAGATTCCGACGGCCGAGGTTCGTCGGAATATTCCGATACCTCTTTTATCCCGGAATGTTTCCGAGGACCGTTCCATCGGAAATATCCGAGGAGATACCGACGAACAGTCCTAGGAAATGTTTCTTCGGAATCTTTAATTCTCGGTATTCCCTCGGAATTATCCGAGGAAATTCCGAGGAAATTTTACTTTCCGACGAGAAATTTCCGACGACCATTCTGGTCGGTATGTCCTCGGAATACCGTTATTCTGAGGACATACCGACGATATTTGTCGTCGGAATACCGGTGATTTATTGTAGTGAATTAGCATGCGCTATTTGTGTGATGTATTTTTTGGGTGTAATTGTGTGATGTATTTTACCAGAAGAAACCATCAATCAGATGTAATATTAGCTTTATTTTATTCTTCATATGAAAATAAATTACAGCTTTATGTTAATTATTTTGGGAAATTGATTGTCATCTCGATCTAAAACATGCAGAACCGAACATGGGAGGAAACGTCGTCTTTTATTAAGCGTTAATTGGTTTTTGTGGGATGCATCTATTAATTTTCCCATTAATATTTGTGTCTGTCACATGGATAAATTGATAGTGGATCTATTAATAATTTAATTGCGAATTTATTGCGTTACAGACTTATATATGTTTATTATTACGTTTTTTCTTTTTTTTGACGAAGTGTTTATTATTACTTTCCCCTGTCAAAGAAAAGAAGATCGCATATTCACAATCTTCACGTCTCCTCTTTTCAAAGAGAGATCAAATCTTGTACCGACATGGATCAACAACAAGAATCGAATTCTATGAAGCAGCTTTTTCCTCAGTCTTCATCTCCTTTCTTGTCACCCTTCAAGATCAAGAAACATATATTTGTCGGCATCTCTCTTCTCGTCAGTTTCTTGATTTTCTCTGTTACCGTCGTGGATCTTGTCGGCATCAAGCCTCATCTCTGTTTCGAATTCTTATCTTCTTCTTCGACGAAGGAACGAAGAAACAACGACGTGTGCGACTATTCTTACGGAAAATGGGTTCGTAGCCGACAACGTGACGTGGACGGAACCTCTTATGGAGAAGAGTGTCGGTTTCTGGATCCTGGGTTTCGTTGTCTGAATAATGGAAGAAAAGATTCTGGTTTCCGACAATGGCGATGGCAACCACACGGTTGCAATCTTCCACGGTATGTTGTCATACTCTTTATGTAATCTTGTTCCCTTGGAGCTTAAGGTATCGATTGGTCTTGATTAAAACAAACATCTAGGTGAAGTTCAAAAAAAAAAAACATCTAGGGTTACAAAGCATTCTTTGATCCACTAGAGTTTTAAATTTACAATGCAATTCTTCTAAAAGTACAAACCTAACTATAACCCAAAGTTGTCATAATGGATAAAACTTTTAGGGATAAAACTAGAAGTTGAGGTGAGTTGAGGTTATTTTGGAATATACTCTAAAATCGATGACTTATTTTTGGGTTCACCCCTTAGGATATAGTAGGTTCAACAACTAATAGGATTGTGTTATTTCGTATTTGATATCTTTTTAAAAAATAAACAAAATATTGTCAAATTATATTATGTTTTTAAAATTAAAAGCTAAAAAAATTAAAGTAAAAAAAGTAGTAATTACAAAACAAATATTTTTAACGTCGTCAGCAAAACATTAAACCTTAAATATTAATTCATAAATCCTAAACCCTAAACTCTAGGATAAATCTTAAACTCTAAATCAAAATTACTAAACACTAAAACACTCAAGGGTTTAGGGTTTAGGATTTAGGGTTTGGGGTTTAGTTTTTTTAGTGTTTAGTGTTTTTTATTTATAGTTTAAGATTTATCCAACGGTTTAGAGTTTACCAAAGGTTTAGGGTTTACCCAAGGGTTTAGGGTTTAGGATTTATGGATTAGGGTTTAGGGTTTAGTATTTTGCTGATGATGCTAAAAATTATTCTAGGTTCACCAAGCAATATGATTTCATTATTTCAAATTCTATATCTTTTAAAAAGAGAAACAAAATATTGTCAAGTTATATTATGTTTTAAAAACAAAAAGGTAAAAAAAAAATAGTAGCTATAGAAATTTTTTTTAAAAAAAAATATATTTTTAACGTCGTCAGCAAAATATTAAACCCTAAACCCTAATCCCTAAATCCTAAACCTTTCGATAAACCTTAAACTCTTGGATAAATCCTAAACTATAAATAAAAACACTAAATCCTAAACCCTAAACTCTAAATCCTAAACCCTAAACCCTTGAGTGTTTTAGTGTTTAGTGATTTTGATTTAGAGTTTAAGATTTATCCTAGGGTTTAGGGTTTACCCAAGGGTTTAGGGTTTAGGGATTAGGATTTAAGGTTTAGTGTTTTGCTGACGACGTTAAAAATATTTTTTTCCGTAGTTACTACTTTTATTTATTTTTTTATTTTTACCTTTTAATTTTAAAAACATAATATAATTTGACAATATTTTGCTTTCTTTTTTAAAAGATATTATGAAATAACACAATCCTATTGGGTGGTGAACCTAGAGATTCATCCTAGGGGATAAACCTAAGAATAAGTCAAAATCTATTGTTCTTGAAAATATTTGATGTAGCAAATTTAGTGAGATTTCTAATGATCTTAAGGTGTTTTGGTATAGAGTTTCTTGGTTAAAAATATAAATCTTCAGATCTCTTTTATGTATGCTTCAAATCTTCAAATCCTCAAATCTAGTAGATGGAATTTTACGTGTTTTAACTAAAAATCTAGCGTATTCCATAATTTACTTAAAATCATCTAAAAATTCATTAAAAACCAAATCATTCTAATTACGTAATTACGTTCATATACTCATTGAATCTCTTTAGGTTATCGAATATGAATACTAAAAGGTCACAGGTTCAAGATTCGTTTAGAGAAATTTACTATCTAAAATAGATTTAATTTAACATGATATAAATTTTATCCCTGTATGAACCGACCAGAACATCCTTAAGATCATTTAAATATTTTTTTTATCAGTTGTGAAACTGTTATTTTTAAAAATTAAATATTATACAAACCCATGTTTCATAGAAAAACAATAATAAAAAATTTGCCCACTTTAATTTTCTAAAATTACTTTAAACTGCTTTGATTTGAAAAGACTTTTAGACCTTTGGATATGAATCTGGCGGCAATCAAGTTCAATTTTTTTTTTTTACTTTACTTTTTTCACTATGATGACTTGGTTCATGTGGTCTGAAACTATTATAGATTCAACGCAAGTGATTTTCTGGAGAGGAGTCGGAACGGGAGGATAGTGCTCGTCGGAGACTCCATAGGAAGAAACCAATGGGAATCTCTTTTATGTATGCTTTCACAAGCTGTGTCTAATCAATCTGAGATATATGAAGTTAATGGTAACCCTATAAGCAAGCACAAAGGCTTCCTTTCAATGCGGTTCCCAGAACATAACGTAACCGTTGAGTATCATAGAACACCATTTCTGGTCGTGGTTGCTAGGCCACCTGAAAACTCACCGGAAGATGTCAAGATGACTGTTAGAGTCGATGAGTTCAACTGGCAATCTAAAAGATGGGTCGGGTCTGATGTTCTTGTCTTTAATACAGGACATTGGTGGAACGAAGACAAAACCTTTAACATGTAAGAACCTAATCTGAAACATCGAATTTTAGGGGTTATAAACAATTTAATTAGTAAGAGTTTATTTAATTTTTTTTTCTTTACAAATTTGGAGGTTTATATATATGTAAATTTTTTTAAAAAATTGGGGGTTATTTTACTAATCTATGCTCAGCCCTGCAAAGGTGATGGATGAGTTCTCTTAATGGTTTTTTTTTGTTATTGTTGTTGTTGCAGAGGTTGTTATTTTCAGGAGGGAGGTAAACTGAACAAGACAATGGGAGTAATGGAGGGGTTTAAGAAGTCTTTAAAGACATGGAAGTCATGGGTCTTAGAGAAACTAGATCATGAGAGTAGTTATGTCTTCTTCAGAAGCTTCTCTCCTGTGCATTACAGGTCTGTTTCGCAATATTATATGAGGATTAATCATCAGACATGAATCTGAATCTTTTTGGGTGTTGCAGGAATGGGACATGGAACTTAGGTGGTTTGTGTGACGCAGATACAAATCCAGAGACTGATATGAAGAAGATGGAACCTGACCCTATTCAAAACACTTATGTCTCTGAAGTAATACAAGAAATGAGATATGAACATAGTAAGGTTAAGTTTCTGAACATTACATATCTGACTGAGTTCAGGAAAGATGCTCATCCTTCACGGTATAGAGAACCGGGAACTCCGGAAGATGCTCCTCAAGATTGTAGTCACTGGTGCTTACCTGGTGTACCTGACACATGGAATGAGATTCTTTATGCGCAGCTGTTGGCAATGAATTATACAACAAAATGAAAAGAGGTACAAGTATATAACGCTACTTTCTAGTCACATCACATGCCTTCTATACGCTCACTTCCATGGCATCTATATACAAAGAAGGTGTGCGTACCAGGCCTGGAACATATCTTTGAATTGCAGCTAGCATAGCTGTGTGATCAACCGCTGTAACCTGTTCAGAATAGCTTATTCATTATATTAGTCCCATACTAAGAAAAGGAGCTGTAGATGAGAGAGGTTCAGCTCCACAGTTTTGTACAAAGAAACTAACTAAAGATGTAGCTTGGAGTAATACAGACAGTGTGTGTAACATGATCAGAATAAGCATAAAAGCGAACACAAACTTGTCTGTAAAGTTATTTTTGAATTATAATAAGATTATTATTATAAAAGAAGATGAAATTTGAGAAAATCATTTCTTTTTCTTTTTTTTTTCTTTCACAAAAGCAGAGCTACTATCACACTTTCATTGTCCTTTAAAAAGAAAGATTAATACAATAACAAGCTACAATCACACTTTCATTACACATGACATAGGTACAATAGTTTTACTCTTACAGTAATGAACACACATTAAGAAGGGTGTTGATTAGTGTCTTTTGAGAGCGACACCGGAGAGGACGACGAGGATGGTGAAGAAGACAACGGCTACAAAGGAGGAGACGACAGCTCCACTGCTTTTCAGACAGAAGTCACCAAACTGTTGGCAAATGGGGAGCCAGTTCGTGTTCTGGTTCCCATTGTGTGCTAGATACGATATCGCTGCCGCCGATGATGCAGCCGCCATGTTAAACGCCAAGGCCGCCTGATTTGATGATATATATATTTTAGTTTTAGTAAGCCATTCAAAATTTAGAATTAAATGTTTAAAAATGTTTTAGTATACACGAATTTTTAAAATAGGCATTTATTTTTTAATTACCATTTTTAATCAAAAACATTATTAGTTACCTACCTAATCACAATTTGATCCATAATATAATAGTTTACATAATATGAGAGATCATATAACATAAAATATTAATAAATTGTATATTGAAAATTGAAAGCTTAGAACAAAAATATCTTTTAAAATGTTTAGTATTAAAAAATGGAAGAAGTAATATATTGAAGAGGTTTTGAGTATGTACAGTGTCAAGAACGAGCAAGAGGAGTCTTGGGGCGGTGGCGAGAGGGCGAACGATGGTGACGACGGAGATAGGAAGAGATAGAACGAGATATCCTGAAACGATGGACATGGCTATCACAAAGAACCTGAAAACAACACATGAAACAATTAGGTGACTTGCTGCACAAGGCAGAGAGTGTAATCGATCAATGAACTCGTAACTGGTAAGTTGGTAGGTCGTCGTAGCCAGCTTCGAACTGTAAAAACTGAGTAAAGAAAGGAAGAGTCTCGTCGCTTGTGAACATTGTTCCAGCTGCTACTGATGCTGCAATAATGGCAGCTAAACGGAGGAGGAAGTCAAAGATTGAGAGACCTCTCTTGTATCCACCTGAGCCACTAGCCACACCGATTAGAGGAGCTTTTCCTTTCATTGCTGAGCTTGATTCTGCAGGGACATCAATGATGGTTGATTCGTTCTTCATCTTTCTTGAGACTGATTAATCTTTTGTGTCACTAATTAGAATATTCGATGCTTTGGTGGTGAAGAAAAAGTAAAGAGATTAGGGCTTTTATAGGATTTTTTTTAGGGTTTTGGTGGAATGCAATGGAGCAGATGAAGTGGGAATTGAAGAGTAGTTGCCTGCTTTTTACTCCCTCTATACTAATTAATTTAAGAGATATGGAGTTGGCAAACATAAGTAAATAATAATACAAGTCAAAAGTAAGTAGACTTTAACTAACCAATAGTGTTTTCATAATTTAGTCTTCACTTGTCTATTTTCTCTAACCAAGAAGGAATATGCCAACTATCATATGATTCATTACCAAACACATGAAAACAAGCATCCAAAGAAGCCTTCAAACCCTAACTGATACAACATTTTGATCTCTCAGATGAGAAGAAAAAACTCCAAATCCACTTCCACATAGACTTGCCAAGAATCATTATAAAGCTAAACTAAGAATACTATTCTTTTTACTACACAAGCAGTAAATCTAAAAGTCTATTCCTATAGTCATGGAAGCAAAAAGAGAGTAAGATCTCATGGAGACTCTCTTTCACATCTTTCACCCATATGGGTCCAGAATCTGCAAACGCATTAAGTTTTCTCAACATCTATAAGCTGCCAGGACTGGGTAGGTAAGGAAGAAGGAACAGGAGCAGAGCCATTGGCCTTGAGCGAAGGAGTGGCTTCTCCAGTAACGTTGAGTCTTGATGAGATCAAGGGATCTTCTTGGACCTCTCTTTGCAGCTTTTCCATTCGCTCTAAGGACGGTACTTCACCTTTGCAGTAGCTTCTCCACATAGTTCGGTACGCGGATTCAAGAGCAACAGCAAAGGAAGGACCGTTACAAACAGGAGATCCAGCCATTAGATCCCTGAGACTCATCCTCAGTTTTGAAAGAGCCGTGACATCAGAAGCTAGATCAACAGATAACCGCACATACTCATCCTCATTTTTAGCAACCAGGCGTCCTAAACCTGAATCAAAAGAAACAGTTGCATAAGCTATAAGCTAAACGATGTCTCCAGTAATAAACCAATTTTGGCAAAGAGTGCTTACCAACGTTACTGAGAAGACTGACACCAACGTTATGAGCATGTACTGAACCAGCCATGGTAACACATGGAACTCCCATGTAGAGAGATTCACAGGTTGTGGTGGTTCCAGCATAAGGGAATGTGTCCAAACTGCATAATAAAATGTATTATGTTAATCTATTAGCGTTTTTCAGTAAAAAAAAAAAGTGTCAAAAATTTACCTTATATCCATTAAGGAGTAAGCTTGCATATGGTCGTGGTTGAAAAGAATAAGCGGCAAGAGATCAACGCGCTTTGATTCTAACCCAAGGTGCTCCAGCGTCGTGAGAAACCTCTGCCTGACGCTGTCAGAGCAGAAAGGTTTGCATTTTACCACCAGACGAGAGTTGGGAACTGCACACAGTATCCTTGCCCATACTTGCAGCACCTTAGGAGTGATCTGATTGCAGAAAATGCAGACATAAAACCTTCATACCATTAAAATAGATACTATGGGAGGTTGGTTAATGTGTAGTTTCTCTAACCTTTGCGAGATTGTTGAAGCTACCAAATGTGACAAAGCCATTGGAAAGAGCTGGTGTTGGACAAACAGGACCAGCCTCTGGGGATGGTGTATAACAAAGAAAACACTCCGGAAGCCTAACCAGCTCCTCAACCTGTCTGCAATTAAAAATACACACAAGAAGAAATACTCAGGACTCTATTTAGATCACTCTGCCTAACTCAAGAAAACCATTTTGTTATGAACAAGAACGTACTTCTGTTTGGTATCTGGTGGATCAGCCAACGAATCCGTGATCCTGTAATCAACAGTGGGCAAGCCAGTAGTATTTGGATAGCCGATCCAAGTAACCTGATAGTTTCAACCAATTAAAGTAAACTTGAAATGGAAAGTCACAAAAAAAATATTGAGACGGTTCTATTAATTCCTCTCACCTGAACAGGTGCTGGTCTGCAGGCCATTGTTCCCAGCTTGTTATTCGCTGTATGGCCAGTGAGCTCCACCAAAATATCGATTTCGTCATCTCGGACCATACTTGCAATCTTTTTCTCATCTATTCCGTATATATCTTTCCAAACTCCACCTTTCTTCAACACTTTATCCCTAAACCTGAATGTTTTTGCATCTGCCTGCAAAACCATGAGAGCAAAAGGAAGTGAATTGCTTTAACATAATATATATATTCATCTAAGGTGAAGTTTTCTAAAGAAAAATCATACCTTAACTACCGCTGAATAAACCACAACTCTGTACTTTGTGTAATCATGATGAGTGAGTGGGGCTTCAATGAAATAAGAAACTGAATGAGTGAAGAAGTCTGGAGAGATATATCCAATGGTGATAGGTCGCTCTGGATCTTTAACATTATCCCACGAAGTGTACTGTGGGTGTAATCTTGTGAAACGCCAACCCCAGTCTCTGTGTCCATAAAGAGTTTCTCACTGTTAAGTCCCATAAAAGCAACAGAAGAGAAATCAAAACTAAGTCATAATATAAATTCTAACCTGTGAGCCTCATATAGCTTGTCATCGAGTCCTTCGTTTATGTAGTTCATGGCAAGCAATCGGTTCTGGCCAGCATTGCGAGAATCTTGATCTATCTTAAGGCATTCCTCATAAGCATCAATAGCCGCGGTTATGTTTCCAGCGTCTCTGTAAAGAACACCTACATTTGAATAAACTGGTTATAACAGAAACTAAACGACTCTTAAGGACATTGTAAAGAACAGAAGAGGGAACTCAAACCTAAGTTGTTAAAAGCTTCTCCGTAAGTGGGATTTGCAAGGATAGCCTTCTCAATCATATCAGCAGCAGCGTCCATCTTCCCCTGTAATATCAGAAAAATTAGCATTGAGTATTGACTCTAAAGATTCTATTAAGAAAACATTAAGCCATCCTTAATCTTATATCAAACCTGAACTGTGTAGACGACACCAAGGTTGTTAAGCGACTGTGCAAAATTTGGTTTGATTGACAGAGCCATCTACAAAAGGTTGGGGAGTGTTATTAGTCACAAAAGACAATGAAACAATCATGAAACGCTGCAGATTTAGTACCTGATAACACTCCACAGCTTTGTCAAGGTTGTCACGGTCTTTGTAGAGTACTCCTAAATTGTTGCAAGCCTCAGCACAATGTGGGTTGAAGTGGAACGCAAGCTCATAGAACACAATTGCCTGCACAAAGAGAACACTAAGAACCAAGCAGATAATTACTGAATTACTGAAATGAATAAATCACAAAATTAAATACCATGTCAAACTTCAGCATTTCACCATAAGCCACCCCAAGATTATACATAGCATCTGCATAGTGCCAGTTGTAGTAGAGAGCCTTCTTGTAATATGCCACTCCTTGGCTCACATCGCCTTCAAGTTTAACCTGAAACATCATTGACAACTCAGATACACTCACAGCTGAACAACTAAATTTTAATAAAAGTTAAAGGATTATTATTACCTTTGTTCCTAAATCTGTCAGAGCTATGGCCATATTATTCTTCGCAATCTCAAAGTTTGGAGATACAGCTAAACATCTAATGTCATAATAAGAAGAAATTAAATCAGTGTCAGCGTCACACATATACACAGGTGATAAAACAGATATGTTACCTCTCATAACAAGTGATAGCCGTCTCTAAGTCACCATGGTTCTTATAGATGACACCCATGTTACAATATGCTTCGGCATACATTGGCCTCTCAAGTGCAGCCTTCTCGTAGCAGCCCAAGGCACTGTCGTATTGCATCATCTCAGAGTACACAACACCTAAGTTGTAATACGCAGGCTGCACAAGTAGAGGATCAATTAAATGTTAACAAGGCAAACCACATTAATTAGATTGGAAAAGTAGAGGATCAGAGAAAAAATTACAGCATAGTGGGGATCAATCTTAAGGGCTTCGTAGTACTTCTGAATCCCTTCCTGCGTATTCCCAGCCAGCTTCAGGCTAGTTCCAAGATCGGTCAAAACAACCGCTAAACACTCAGCTGCTGGCTTGTAAGATGCGTCTGCCATCAGTGCTCTCTGGTAGGACTGTTACAAAGTATTAAGTTAATAATTTTTTTACAGATGGATTTGAAAAGTTTAAATGTCACACACCTCAGCAGCTTCCACGAGCCTCCCTTCTTCTTTATGAAGTATACCACAGTGCGTGAGAGCACAAGCGTTATGAGGATCCAACCTGATTGCTTCGGAGAAACAATCAAAAGCGAGGTTCGCTTTGCTTTGCGTCTGGAGGCATATCCCTTTTCCAATGTGGGCTTCAACGTTGTTGATGTCTTGATTCAGTATAGTCTCGTAGAGAGCAAGCGCGTCGGAAAACTTGTTTCTTGCGCGAAGAACGTTGGCGTAAGAGAGTGTATCATTATCATTATCATTACCATTCCCTTGAAAGGCCTTTGGTCCATTGGCGAAACCATTCTCTACAAGTGGTGGTGACCTCTCCCTCTCGGTGTTATCTTCTAGCACAACCATCAAAGCTAGTTTTTTTTTTTTTACCTTCAAGGAAACAACAATAAGAATAAAAATCAAATCTTTGAGCTGTTGACGTAGTATTGAAGTTCAATTGAAGCTAAAGATTTGATCTTTCTCGGTAACAACCCCCACCTCCTAACGAAAGATCCAAGCTTTGAATCAAATAAGCAATTGGGAAAAGAGAATGAACAAGCCCTAGATGAATGAGATGATTAGGGTTTAACAAAAACTTACTCGGCTTAGGGATTTAGCCAAGCCCAGGCGGTGAAGTCGTTCGCTTGGATGGGAATTGTACGGGTGCGGAGGCGGAGACGGCGGAGACTGAGAGCTTGGGGACAAGACAAAGCGAAAGTACGAGGTCGGTCCTAGCCAAGCTGACAGAGGCAACGACTCAGATTAGCTCTCCTCCTGGCTTGCTTTTTTTTTCTTTCTTTCTGTTTTTTTAAATGAAATTTATTGTATTATTATTATTATTTTCCCTTAAATGCTATTGTGACAAGACAGAAAGTAATAATTTGAAAAAGATATAAAAGGTGAAAAATCAATATAAAAGGTTATAATCTTTTTAATGTTGAAAATAAATCTAGTAATAGGAATGTCAATATATAAGAGAAAAGAGATATTGCTAAAATTTGGGTTCCAACAATTTTAAGAGCATCTCTTGGTATATATCTTGAAATAAAAAAAAATGTTATAACTCTGTTTTATTTTTCATTCTATAATGACATAAAAACAAGTTTATTTCATAAAAAAAATATTTTTCTTATTATTTTATTTTTACTTTACAGTAAAGTAAAATTGAAATAAAATTCATTATAGAATTATTATATTTTGAAATAAATGAAAAACATATTGAAAATGGTCTAATGATTTATGTCAATCACGTGAATAATGCACGAATAATAATAGCAGCATATTTTATCTATAAGACTATAACTAAAATAACAATTTATATGAAAGAAAACAAAATTAAGATAAAAAGTCATATACCCAAATTAATTTACGGGAATGAGGTATTTTTCTAATCGTCCTAAATTCAATTCTCAAACATAAATTTGTAACAACTCAAAATTTGAGTATTTTGATTTTTGACGCATCTTTAAACTAATAAATATTTTACATATGCATGTTCCAATAAAATCTCATCACTCACTGTTCCAATAAAATCTAAGATAAAAATCATGATGCAATAACCAAATTCGTGATCAAATAACTAAGAAAATAAAAAAAATAAAATTGATTAAATAACCTTTTTTCGATAACCTAGAGAACCCAATCATAACCAAAAAACATAACCAAACCAAAAGTACTGAACCAATTTAATGGAAAAAAAGAAAAGAAAAAAAAAACCAATTTTATCCGGTCGTAGTTTTGGGTTAGTAACGACTTTGACACGGTGTTTCGGTTCTGCTCCGCTCCTCCCAAATCGCCGAGTCCACCTGCGAGAGTCGATCTCCGTTAATTAGACATGGCTATGACCATCGAAGGTAAACTAAACAATCAATTACTCACCTTTCCTTCTCTTCTATTAATTTTTCCTGATGAGCTCGAATCAGATTTGGTTAAAGCTTCATGCTTTGTTAATTTCTCGTGAGCTAGGGTTTTGAATTGTTCTAATTCACTAATTTGTTTCCTATTTTTTTTTTTTAATGTTCCGATGTGGGTTTCTTCTGGAATGCTCAAACTGCTGTTTTGTTACAGTGTACGTTCAAAACCTATTTACTTTGTTATTACATCAGAGGCAGTGTTATTCTTTACCAGATTTTGATTTTTTTCTTGATACACAGACTTGCTGGACTTGCCTTCATGTTTTCATCTAGTATCCTCCTACAGATCCTGGTAAGGTTAACTGATCATGACTTTTAAGCTCCAATTCTGTGAGCTAAAAAAGGCTTAGATCATTCTTTAGCATTGTCGTTTGGTTACTTTATATGTGCTTACCTGTCACACCTGACTGTATATGGTTTATTTTTGCTGTGATTTGACGAGTTTAGTATACTAAGCAGAGTTGTTATTGTTGGTCCATCATACACCCTGCTTGCAACATATGAAACCTTGTGCTGTTTTGTATATTCTAAAGTTTTGAGCTTTACTCTCTTTTATGTTGATTAAACAGCTCAAAACCCATCCAGAACCAAATATCCTCTAGAATTGTTATCTTTGTCACGTTTCCGCACTAACCAACGTACACTCTTGTATATGCTAAGCTAACAAATGCAATTGCAACCCTATTCAGATACCTACAGTAGATATAAGAAGCTAACCGAGAAAAGCTAGCCAAATGCACTTGCTAAGTAACTGTATAACTTGCTAATGGCTAAACTTTCTGAACAACTTCTCCAAATCTAAGCATCTTAGCTCCTGAGATTGTATCAGATCCTTATTATTATCTAAATTTTCTGTTGTAATTCTGTTTCAGGAGGCAATGTTAATCAGATTTTATCATATTTGATAAGTTTATCATATGATTATTCTCTTATTAGTAGATTGTATCATTCAATGAATAACATAGATTCTAGTCATTTGGTAAATATATAGCAGTAAATTTTTTGTTTCTAATGGCCAGGCGTGTGCACTATATAGTAACTGGTGGCCAATGCTTTCAGCACTCATGTATGTGGTTGTGCCTATGCCTTGCATGTTCTTTGGAGGAGGCTCAACACAATTCCTAATTAGTCGAGATGGTGGAGGGTTAGTTAACTATAATACTTGACTACTAAAATCAAAATTACAATACATGAATCACCAGATTAGCTTATTCTTGAAACGCAGATGGATAGATGCAGCAAAGTTCTTGACAGGAGCATCAACGGTAGGAAGCCTGGCGATTCCAATCATATTAAGGCATGCAGGAATGATCGAGACGGGTGCAATGCTCATAGAGTTCACATCGTTCTTCATATTCATCTGCACTGTCATGTGTTTTCACCGAGCTAGTCTCGATGATTATGATTGGTAACAGATACGTTGTTGGTGGTGATTTACTAATTGGTCATGATCAAAAGAGAGGAGAGAGTTTAAGTGTGAAGAAGATGAGTTAACCATGAACCCGAGATCAGGTGTTGAAGAAAGTTATCTTCTTTCTCTTCTTTTCTCCCTCTTTGTACAACTTTGTATTAATCAGTGTCTGTAAAAATGTTTTATTCATTATAATGAAACATGATGCTTGTGTTTTTCTTATCTCACTCTTGAAACAAAGTAAAGAAGACCTGGTTGCACATGTTCAGCTCTCTTTTTTTTTTGGCGGCAAAATCACCATATTTTATTAAGCTCTATCCAGCAAGTTGATTTCTTGGATCAACCCGGCTGGAGGAGAATAAACATGGGAGAAGACAATGTTACGAGATCGGGCTTCTTTTGCAAGAAGGTCTGCTCGAGAGTTTAAAGTACGAGAGATAAAAGTGATGGAAAAATATGTAAAATTAGCGCGAAAGATGCGGAAATCTTCTAACTCAGCCAATAATAATGGCCATTCTTCATCATCGTTTTCTTCTTGCAAGAGGTTGACTAGCTGTAGGCAGTCAGACTCAAAAGACATGGTATGGTGACGACCTAGAAGTAGGACAGAGTTCATTGCCCAAAGAAGGGTTCGAAATTCTGCCTGGATTGGAGAGACTGTTTGGTTACTACCGAATGAACCGAACGTTTCTCTTCCTGCTTCGTCTTTGAGATGGAGGCCTCCTCCAAAGAAATTGTCGTGTTTTTGCCATGAGGCATCGACTTTGCAATTTGGTCATGTGTGTTCATTTGCGCCAGGTTGTGCTTGCGCTCCGGCTACGTTCGTCTTGCGAGAGATGAGAGAGTTGTGCCAGCTTCCAAGTGTCAGCCTCGGAGGATGCAAGCTGCATGGTATCAAGCAGGGAGATGTCTTTATTTACGAAGACTTTTCATTGCGAGCCTTCCATAGATACCATAGGATCCAAGGCGCTTTGAAAAGTATAGATTCAAGGACATTCTGCTCTTTTGCTCTCCAGAGTATATGGTTGAGGTTGCTGAAAACCGATGTGCTCGGGAAGATTCCCGGAATGAAAGGTATATCTGCGAGAGCCCACGCCTGGATTGCCGGGGGATTCGAAAAGGAGGTGGTTAGTCGTTTCTCTATTGGCGCCGCATCTGGGACATGATCTATCGCGGCCACAGTGACGTTCTACTAAGCGGTCGCAAACAGGGAGACAGTCTGAGAGTGATTGCCAGAGAAAGTGCTTAATTTTGCTTGACGTTTTCACCTTCCATACCTTTGTTTTGAGCCATTTAGTGCTAGGTTCTGCAGTTTCTTCAGTATCTTGTTTCAGTTTCATGGCTAACTCATGTCCTGATTTTACAGAGTACGCGCCAGAGATCGTGTAACACCAACAGAAGCCGTCATGAAGATTACGGGCTCTCGGCCGTATACTGCAGATTAGAGGGACGTCTTCTGGAACGACCAGGTTCTGAAGAACTGCTAGGTTCCATGTTCGGGAGTTAGGAAGAAGGAGGTTGTTGACCTTCAGGTCTGGATCAATATCTGGGATTAAGCTTCTGGGTGGTCTTGGCGATGAAGATGGTAGCCATGGGTGTTGCCAGACTTTCGTTTCAGTGCCGGAGCCAATCGTTTTTCTGAGCCCCGCTTTCAGCAGAGATTGTGCTGCCATGAGGCTTCTCCAGACGTACGAGGGCGAGTTCGCTTTAGTAACCGTGATGGGAGTTGAGTTCCTGTAGCAGCGTCCCTTTAGTACCCGGGCTAGGAGCGATGAGGGGCGCTGGAGCAGTCTCCATAGTTGCTTCGCAAGCAGTGCGAGATTGAAGTATTTAAGGTCTCGGAACCCCAAACCACCTTGATCATGAGGTAGACAGATTTTATCCAGGCGATCCAGTGCAAACCCCTGCTATTTTGCTTTGAACTCCACCAGAATTTTGAGATCGAGCTCGTGAGCTTTTTGATGATATCATGTGGTAAGAGAAAGCATGACATTATGTAAGTAGGCAGGGCTTGGGAGAGGAACTTGGCTGACCAAGAGTTTACGCGATAACTAAGGCGATCTTGGATGTAGGCGAATGCTTGTTTTTTCGATCCACATATTTTTTCCGGAAGACCTAGGTACATTCCCATCCCTCCTTCGTTGGAGATTCCCAGAGCTTGCTTAATGCTTGTCTTAATTTCCGGTGGGACTTTATTCCCAAAAAGTATCGAGGATTTAGAGATGTTAAGTTGCTGGCCAGATGCTGTACCATAGTCATTGATGATGTTTATCAATTCTGTACATTGTTGGGTATCTGCTTTATAGAAGAAGAGGCTATCCTCTGCGAATAGCAGGTGGAATATCGCCGGGCTGCCTCTAGCTATTTTTAATCCTGTAATCCGGCCTTCCTGCTCTGCCCCTTGTATTTGGCTGATGAGGGCCTCAGTTAGGATAATGAAGAGGAACGGAGAGAGTGGATCTCCTTGTCGAATTCCTCTGGACAGGGAGATGTTTCCTTTCGCTTTACCGTTTAGGAGGACTTGGTAAGAGACAGATGAGAGGCAGTAGTATATCCATGATACCCATTTCTCACAGAAGCCCATTTTTAGCGTGAGTGCCTCGAGGAAGCCCCATGTTCAGCTCTCTAATTGATAGAAAACCTTGTATAGTTTCTAACAATTTCAAAATAAAATAAATATTAAAGTGTTCCTGAAGATACGTAAAAATGAATTAAATCAAGTTCTAAATAACTAACAAAGTACGAGTGAAGAGTTTGTTCTCATTTGTCGCCAATGCTCTTTAACCAACAAAAAAAAAAAAAACGAAGAAGCCAAGATAAATTTGTTTAGACTTGTTATTTTTATGATTACCAAACATATAGTAAACGTTTGTTTCCCTCCAAAGTCCAAACTAGTAATTAATGGAATATATGAGGTATTAAAATTTGAAGGAAAAAAGTTTGTCAACTGCACGAAGTATACTCTAATATGGTGAAAATCATCCAAAGTATTAAAATATGTCAATAACTACATCATGTTTATATTAATACATGCCACATATATGAAGTTAAATTTAATATGATGGCAACATCATAATCGGGTTTAATTGAATTTAGAATTAGCTATTGGGGTCATTCTGTAATTTTATAAACCTACACCATGATTAATAAAACCCGACCCAATCTCATAAACCTGACCCGACATAATTGTTCTTTCCCCAATCGATTTAGTTAGGGTTCTAAAAGAAAAAAAATTAGAAATTTCGAAAAGAAAGAGATTAAGAGAGATTTGAGAAAAAGAGAGAGCCTCTTTCTTCGATTGACACTCTAACTTCGATTAAATCCAAGTAAACAATTACGGGTTCACAGTTGATTACTTCATAATGTTCTTCGATTCAACAGTCTGTCTCTATCTCTCAAATCTGAAATTGATTCTCTCTCTCTCAAATCTGAAATTGATTCTCTCTCTCTGTCTCTTTTACCTCATCGTGACCCTGGAATCAACTCTCTCTGTGTGTCTATATTATGATTCTGTTTACGAAGAAATTGAATCTCTCTTTGTCCTTTCAAATCTCTTTCAATCTATCTTTTCGAAATCGCTAATTTTTCCTTTAGAACCCTAACTAAATTGATTTGGGAAAGAACAGATATGTCGGGTCGGGTTTTGTTATTAGGGTTTAGGTTTATAAAATTACAGAATGACCCCAATAACTAAGTTTAAAATCAATTAAACCTGATTATGATATTGCCACCATATTAAATTTAACTTCGTATATGTGGCATGTATTAACATAAACATTGTGTAGTTATTCACATATTCTAATACTTTGGATGGTTTTCGCCATATTAGAGTATACTTCGTATAGGTGACAATTTTTTTTCCAAAATATCAGGTCTTTAAAAGGAAAACAAAAATGATATTTTCTCAGTTATTAGTCATAATTTGCTTAGAGTGAAACGGTAATAATCAAAGCACGAATCTCCTAAAATTTCAATATCCACCGCTGGATTTTGAAGTTCATGACCCAAGGGTTAAAAATCAAAGCCTCCTCAAAATTTGCCTCCTCAAAATTTGACCCGTTTGGAATTTCTTTTTTATCTCCTCCTTAAAATCAAAGCATTCTTACTCACTCACCTCCTTCTTCTCAGAATAACCAAAAAGGAAAAAGAAATTCATTAAAACAGAAACTGAAAGCCAACCATCATGGCGACGAGACAAGTTAGAGGTTTATCTTTTTAACCATAAGCTTTTTTTTTAATCGTAATTGACTTGATTTCAATGCTTGTCTCAAAACGTTTTGATCGGTAATATATTTTCACAGATGATCCTCCGGTCCACGTCAAGAAGAACCGTCGCGCTCTTTGGGACATCGGAAACATCACTTCTATTCCCCGAGTCCAAGGAGGAAAGATCAATCATCGCCCCTTGACCCGTAACTTCCGTGCCAAGTTACTAGAAAACGCACAAGCTGCTAACAAAAAGGTTCGTTTATTTTTTTTTGAAGACTGCTTCTTCCAAGACTCGTGATATTGACTCTGTCGACAAAGACAATGATCTTGCCGCTTTGGAAGTATGTTGAGGACATGTACACTTTCTACAAACAAGTTGAGTTGAGGTACTATATATATTCTAAGAGCGGTCCTGAGATTTTAGAGGGCCCATTCAAAATAAAATATTTTCAGATTTTTTGATATTCAAATGAATTTTTTTATTTATGAAATAGCAGTTTTCATAATATAGTATTTACATGCATCTAAACCATAATAATATGAAATCTATCCAATATAAATCTATCATTTTCATAAACTAAAATTTTTTAATCAATTTTTAATTATTTTACAATTATATCACATACATAAACTGTTTTTCTAAAAGTGGGGGCCCATTGAAATGTTTCATAAAATTGCCCAGATGAAAAGTTTATGGAAAAGTTCTGTGAATGTTTCTTGATATACATGCAAACACAGCCTGAGATTAATGAGAAGATGAGATCTACTATTATAGACTGGCTTGTAGACGTTCATCTCAAGTTTGATCTGTCCCCTGAGACTCTTTACCTCACCGTCAACATCATCTCTGTGGTAAAGAGTCTCAGGGGACAAGTACATATACTTTTAAAAAGTCAAATATGTTGACAGGTACATATACTTTTAAAAAGTCAAATATTTCTCGCCGGAACTTGAGCAAATCTCACCAAATTAATGTTGTTCCCTTACAGGAAGCAGCTACATCAATTCTTCATTCTCTCTACTCTGGAGAAATGTCGAAGCAAGTGGATTTATCCAAACCCACTTTTACTGTTCCTTCTGGATCTGAAACTACTACCTCTCATATCTTATCTCCACAAACTATTCAAACTACCCACACCCCAAATCTCCACACCACCATTACTATCCCTCCAAAATACTCCTCTCCTCTCCATACCAATAGAGCCTCTTCGGGAACTAACCCTACCCTCACCCATCACCATCCTGACCCACCCTCTCTTGAGCCTCTCACTAACCAAACCCAAACTCAGCCTCCTCAGCAACCTAAGCAAACTCAGCCTACTCTGATTGAGAAACTCAGGACTGCTGGAGACAAAACCCTCAAACGGCTCGCACCTGTCTCTGTATCTCCTTCAGGAAGACCCAGAATTCTTATACCTGACTCCGTCTTTCAGAAGGGTGCTGAATTACATAAAGACTTCGTTGTCTGTTATTTTAATGGGAAGCCTCCCCCCTTCAATCAGATACAGAGCGTCTTCAACTACATGTGGGGAAAAGGAAAAAGATTAGAAATCCATAACAACCCCTTGAACCGTTCAGCCATTGTAAGGATTCAAAGTGACTACCTCAGATCAAAGATACTGGAAAAGTGCATTTGGTATGTAGGTGACTCGATGTTCCATACAGCGCAATGGTCTTCTGATCATTCCATGTCCACCCCTCCACTGAAAGCGATCAAAATCTGGGCTCACCTCACTGGTGTGCCGTTAGACCTGCGCTATGATGAAGGCCTAAGTCTAGTAGCAGGGCTGGTGGGAGAGCCGAAAGAGACTGATGATTTTACAAAAAATCTGGTTAGTTTGACAGTCTCACATGTAAAAGTGGAGGTTGACTTAACCAAACCGTTACCTGATGTGGTTGAATTCGAACGTCAGAATGGCGAGGTTGTCGAAGTCATGGTACATTATCCTTGGGTCCCCCCTACGTGCTCCCACTGTCATGAGCTTGGCCATATAATAAAGAACTGCCTCCACTATACTCCTCCTCCAAAGGCTGCTCCTGAACCGCCTTCTGGAGCAAAGAAACAAGATGTAAAAAGGCAGCGAAAGTACCAGCCCAAAGCCAAGCTTTCGGAGCAAGGCTCTGCTGTCACCCCTTCCCCAACCCCTACTGTTTTTCCACCTGATCTTGTCTCTCACTTTGAAGCAGCTCTCCCTGTTTCGAAACTGGCTCCTTCTGTTGCCATTGTTGCTGATACTATGTCTCCCTTACCGGCTTCATCCTCTCTTGTTCGTTCCTCCTCCAACGCCTCACCTGTGTTTTCCTCCCCTGACCCTCCCCCTAGACCTTCTCTAAAGAGGTCCCGCTCCTCTCCCACTCTTTCTCCCTCACACCAGCAGCACAAAATCACCTCTTTGCTGTCTTTAACCGCCCCTTTTGAACCTTCTCTACCCCCACAAATAAATCTCCCACTAGAAAACAAATTAAACTCTCTTTTTTCAATCTCTAACTAATTTCCATCTCTATCTTCCTCTTTGATTCCCTTAGAGCTGCCTGATCACTCGGGTAGTTCTCTAAATCCTTCCCAATGAGTGTCAAACTCTTTTTTTGGAATGTTCGAGGTCTAAATGACCCGAATAAGCATCAGCCTTTTGTTAGTTGGCTTCATAGTCACTCCCCTCTTTTTGGTGCCATTTTAGAAACCCATATATCAGAACCTTCGTTGAATCAACTCATGCCCTTTCTCTGCCCTGGCTGGAGCTTTGCCTCAAATCATGCATCGGATCCTGATGGCCGCATCATCATAATTTGGAGGAATTCCATTCAGGTTACTGTCATTCACCAATTTGCCCAAAGCTTGACTTGTCTCCTAGCTCTCCCAAATTCTCGACCAGTCTACTACACTGCTGTCTACGCCTCGAATCTCAGCTCTGAACGTGTTGATCTATTGGCTGACCTTATCAACCTCCACTCTATGCTCAATCTAGATGGCAACCCGTGGATCTTAGGAGGTGATTTTAATCAAATCATCTCCCCAATGGAACACTCCAGCATGGATGTAAACACCACTGATAATCTCATGTACCAACTTCGTGACTGTTTCCTTCAGCTTGGTGTATTTGATCTGCGGTACCTGGGCCCTCAACACACCTGGACAAACAATCGTCCAGAGGACCCAATTGCCAAAAAGCTCGATAGGTTGCTAGTAAACAGCTCCATGGTCGCCTCTCTCCCACACGCCCTTGCTACCTACCTCCCTCCCCTTATCTCAGACCACACCCCTTGCTTGATTGACTTAGCCTACCAACTTCCCCAAGCTGGTACTAAACCTTTCAAGTTACAAAACTATCTCACCAAACACCCGAGCTTTGCTCAGCATGTCTATGATGCCTGGTTGCGCGCCGGAAGTGAATGCCTGACTCTCACTCAATTGTGTTGGAAACTGAAAGTGATAAAGAGGGATCTCAAACAACTAAACAGAGAGAACTATTCTAAAATTCAAGAGAGAGTTTCAGAGACTTACAGTTTGTTACAACATGTGCAGGTACAAGCTCTTCAAAACCCATCAACTACAACCTTTGAAGCGGAAAGGGACTTGCACCAACGATGGTTGTTCTTGAGGGAGATTGAAGAGAGCTACTTCAGACAAAAGTCTAGAATAAACTGGTTGGCGGAGGGAGACTTGAACACGACCTATTTTCATAGGATTTGCCAAACACGGGAAAGTCTCAACGCCATTAGAGCGTTTCTCACTACTACGGGAGATTGGATCACTGATCCAACTCTCATGAGTATCCACGCTGTTTCTCACTTCACTTCAGTCTTAGGCCCACGCTACTATATTTATTTCCTCGGAATTCCGTCGGAAAATTCCGAGGGATTTCAGAGGAAAAAAGAAATTCTGAGGAATTATTTCCGACGACGTGTTTCGTCGGAATTTCGTCGGAATAACGATATTCCGACGAAATTCCGACGATTTTTTCCCTCAGAATCCTTGATGTTTTCTTGTAGTGAACTGGTCAATGGGTATCACAAGAACAAGGGAACAAAGAAAATCACGATCAAGGTAGATATAGCAAAGGCTTTTGATACTCTATCATGGGAGTTCCTTTTTACCTGCCTTGAAGGTCTTAGCATACCCCCTCTGTTCATCCGGTGGCTCAAAGCGTGTATCTGCACAACAAGCTTTATGGTGAGTTACAATGGCAGCGTCAATGGCTATTTCAAAGGAAAAAGAGGTTTGAGGCAGGGAGATCCTTTATCTCCCTACTTATTTGTTATTGCAATGAACTTCTTATCGCTAATGCTCAAAAAAGCGGCTGCAGATAACAAGTTTAAGTACCATTATAAGTGTAAGGAGACAAAGCTCACCCATCTATCATTCGCTGATGACCTGTTGATCTTCATAGATGGCTCTATGGAGTCAGTCCAACATGTGCTTATGGTGCTCCGCGAATTTGAGCTTCGATCAGGCCTGAAAGTCAGCATGGAGAAGACAAGTTTTTTTGCATCAGGTCTCACGGAACAGGAGTCACAATTAATCCAAGCCACAACTGGAATGCACATGGGATCATTACCTGTTAGATATCTGGGTGTCCCGCTAGACTCCAAGAAGCTGAGCCTCACCAGCGCTGAACCGCTTCTTCACCAGATAAAAGCGAAATTCTCCTCTTGGTCTGTGAAAACCCTGTCCTTTGCTGGTCGGCTTTTGTTGATCAAAACGGTCATCGCTGGAATCAACACATTTTGGTGCTCAACCTTTATCCTCCCAAAGGCCTGCATAAATAGAATCAACTCTCTCTGTAGCGTTTTCTTGTGGAAAGGCGATGTGGAAAGTAGAAACACAGCTAGAGTAAGCTGGGAGACGGTTGTGTTACCCAAAGATCAAGGAGGCTTTGGGATAAAGGACTTGCTTACATGGAACAAAGCCTGCACATTGCGTCTACTATGGCTCTTATTCTTCCGTAGTGGCTCAGTGTGGGTTGCGTGGTTCAAAGAAGTAATCCTCAAGGGCTCTATCTCGAACTACTGGACAACAAAGCCTAGCTCCTCTTTCTCCTGGTTAGCAAACAAACTCTTAAAGCTCAAGGACACGGTCTTCCCTCTCATCAAACTGCGAATTCAAAATGGTCTCTCAGCCCGCTTCTGGTTTGACAACTGGTCACCTTTTGGGAAACTATACGACTATCTCAACGGATCATCCTCGCGCCTTGGAATCTCTCTCAATCCAACTGTGGGATCTTTGATCACCAATGGAATATGGCGTACGACTATCTCAACGGATCATCCTCGCGCCTTGGAATCTCTCTCAATGCAACTGTGGGATCTTTGATCACCAATGGAATATGGCCCATCCCCCCTGCACGATCAGAGGAGCAGCTACAGTTACAAACTTATCTAACAACTCTACAACTCAATGGGGAACCGGACTACTATGAATGGGAATTGGGAGTTCCTACCGCTTCTAGATATTCTACTGGTGAGACTTATAATTACCTTAGGCCCCAGAGGCCGCGAGTGAGATGGGTTGATGTGGTTTGGACGAAACGTGGGATCCCTAGGCATAACTTCCATCTCTGGCTGGTGCTTCAAGACAGGATCCCAACGCGTGATAGGCTTATCAGCTGGGGATTGCAAGTGAGCCCTTCATGCCTTCTATGTAACACCGCAAATGAATCACGCGATCACCTCTTCCAAGACTGCTCCTTCAGCTTTAATCTGTGGACTCAACTTGCTAGGAAACTCCGACTATCACCGCTCAGGAACTGGGATGCTACGCTAGGCCAAATGATCGCTCTACCTAAAGGTAAACCCCCAACTCTGCTCTCCTATCTAGCGTGGCAAGCTATGATCTATTGGTTATGGAATGAGAGGAATGCGAGACTACACTCAAACACCTTCCGCTCGGTCGACACCATCTACACCACTATCTATCGCCAACTGAAGAACAAGATTCAGAGCTCCAGACCTTCGAACCCAACGATGTCTTCAGCGATGATGCAACTTTGGATCTAACGACAAGCATCTGAATGGTTGTTTGTTTTGTTTGGGCTTCACTTTGTTTCAACTAAGGTTCACTAGATATGGGTTTCTATAATTGGGCACGGCCCGTTTTAAACTAGCCATGGGGGTTTGTAAACATTTTTCTTCTTCTGCCTTAAATATGAAAGCCTTTTATGCAAAAAAAACATCATCAATCGTTTCCTATCACTGAAGCCTCTTCCGAGAAGAGAACTACAGCTTCTAGGCGTCAGTGCCCTGCTCGTAGCTTCCAAATACGAGGAGATATGGCCTCCTCAGGTCAATGATTTGGTGTACGTCACAGGCTACACGTACGACGAGAAGCAGATTCTAGTGATGGAGAAAACAATCTTGGGAAACTTGGAATGGTACTTGACAGTTCCGACACAGTTCATGTTCCTCGCAAGGTTCATCAAATATGCGGGTCCTGACCGGGTGATGGAGAACATGGTTCACTTCTTCGCTGAGTTGGGTTTGATAGATTACGACGCTTTAAACTTCAGCCCTTCTTTGTTGGCTGCTTCGGCAGTCTTCACAGCGAGATGCTTCTTGAACGAGACACCTGCTTGGACTGATACACTGAAGTTCCACACCGGCTACTCTGGACACCATCTCATGTTAGTCTTGTTATATACTCTTCTCACTCTCAAGCTTTAAATTCAGCATTATTGACATATCTCTGTGTGTGTATATGTTGTGTAATTTTTCAGGGAATGCTCAGAGGTTTTAGTTATTACTCACTCGAGAGTTGGGGAGGAGGGGAAGCTACGAGCTGTGTTCAACAAGTATTCAGAACTTGAGAGATGTGTTGTTGCTTTGCTTTCACCAGCCAAGTCACCTTTGTCTGCTCTCTTTGAAGAAAGCATTGATAGAATTAGGCAAACACTCTGCAATGTTCTTGGATCTCTCTGATCTTCTTTGTGTAAAACGTTTTCCCTTTTCCTTGTTGAGAAAACTGATTGCTTCCTTCCTTATTGATAATGGATTCCAAGTATTTATTATGAGTTCGAAGTTGAGTTTAGAACAGTGGTTTATTATTATTATTATTTTTTTTTGGCTCAACTTCGACTTTCATTATCCAACAAAGTGTTACAATGAAATTAGACCTCATCAGATATTCAACCACAAGACAATGAAGTGATTTAGTATCACCTAGAAACCCGTCTATTGATCTTACGCTACGTAATCAAACTCTCCATTGTACTCATGTAACCACAACTAGAACAAATTCATTCTACGACTCAGAATGAACCGTCTCTTAAACCATCTAATTCTACTACTAAAAAAAATAAGATTACAAAACTATCTCTAAACCACCAAGATAAACAGAATATGAGACTTCAAATGAGCCCAGAGAAATTGATGCCGAATGATCAGAATGTTGTGCAAGACCAACCGCCAAAACACCAATTTGAGACAGTGTTGCAAGAGAATAATATCGGTTTGGTCTAAGAAAACTTGAATATAGTTTTGCATACGAAGAAAACGACGACGTTTTTAAAACAAGGGTAATAACGTCAATTCCAATAAGGGGTTTCCAATGTAAACCTAATATATATAATTGGCATTGTAGCGCCCGAGTGTTAGACGCGCATCCCACAAGCCCTATAACAAATCGTCTCTTTCTCATCCGTTGGTGAACATGGTAAGCTCGCTCTTTCAGGCTTCGAACTTTGAGCTGAGCTCATGTCTTAGATCTCACATAATTTTTGTTCCCTAGTAGATTCCTAGTTTCCAGAGTTCTAATGTTCTTCTTGTCTTATAGCCTATTACTGGGATTAACGAGTTTGTGATTGATCGATTGATAGTGTAGTATGTATGGTTATTGTTGAATTCGATCATTTCGTTTAGACCAGTGAACGAACGATTCTCTGTTTCTAACAACCGTTTTGGTGTCTTCGGTTTTATATGTAGTCGAGGAGAAAGACCAGAGAGCCTAAGGAGGAAACTGTCACTCTCGGACCAGCTGTTCGTGACGGAGAGCAAGTGTTCGGTGTTGTTCACATCTTTGCTTCTTTCAATGATACTTTCATTGTGAGTTTTTCTTCATTGATTGAAATTAGTATAATTAATAATTATTCTCTGCGGAGTCAATTCGGCTCATGATGTTGTTGTTTTGTAATTTTATTGCAGCATGTGACTGATCTGTCTGGGAGAGAAACTCTCGTTCGTATCACCGGTATGTTCTCTTAGTAGTTCATGTTTATGTTTACGCGAACAATTTTAGAAAAAAATACTTGTTTTTTTTTTTTTGTATTTTCAACGAATTTTTATTAATTAATAATGATTATTTGTAAACTTCAAAAAAATAATTGCATTTATTGAATTTTTATTTTTTTCAGAACTATGAGAAATAGATAATTACAAAAATATGTTTTATTAATGTGTGGTTCCTAATTATGTGAATTGAATCATTAAATACATTTTTTTGTAGGTGGGATGAAGGTTAAGGCTGATCGTGATGAGTCTTCTCCTTATGCTGCTATGCTTGCCGCTCAAGATGTTGCTCAAAGATGCAAGGTCAGCAAACTGTTCTTGTTTTATTCGTTTTATTAGTGTTATTGTGCGTCTGGATGTTAATAATCTCTAATCCTATTATGTAACAGGAGCTTGGCATCACAGCCATGCACGTGAAGCTCCGTGCCACTGGAGGGAACAAAACCAAGACTCCTGGCCCTGGTGCTCAGTCAGCTCTCAGAGCCCTTGCTCGTTCGGGCATGAAGATTGGTCGTATAGGTAAACAGAAAGCTGAATCTCTCTGTCTAGTTACATATTTGTCACTTTTGATTATTTCAGTCTTTTGAAAGGAATCTTTAATGTATTTTTGCAGAGGATGTGACTCCAATTCCCACCGACAGTACACGTAGAAAGGGTGGACGCAGAGGAAGAAGACTTTGATTTCTCAATGAGCCTCATCATTGTTCTGTTGTGTCCTTGACTCCTCTTGTGGTTTATTTGGTACACACTTCGAAGTTAGTTTTTGTCTCTCTCCCGTTTATCTTTCAAGTTGCTTCGTAAAAACATTATAAGCTGTGTCTTTCTTCTACGATGTAAACTTTTGCATTGGAGTTTTGGGAATTATAAAAACTGTTAGTGACTAAATGACGTTTGTGTTATTGTTAATTGGCTTATTTAGCTATTTTGCATTTTCTATACTAATAACCCATAGGCTACTTCCTGAATGGATAAGTCACACCTAGTTTAATAGAGAGAAGCTGCTTAGAAGGTTTAACTCTGCCCACTCTCAGTTTCGTAGTTGTTTCTGATAAGTTACACACTGTTTCATGAGCATGCTCTTACTTGCTACTCAGCTCGTTTTTCTTACTTGGTCCGTACTTGACTCGTAAAATCGAGTATTCGTCTTGATAGTGGTACTAACGTTTTGTTCACGACGATGTTATATAGATTATAATTACCAAATTTCCAATAAGTCATGAATAGCTTTTGATTAGTACCAAGTTAACTAAGGATATGTATGACTAATTTTATAGCTCTCAAATAAATGGTAAAAGCAAGAAGTTCTTTTATATGGGACTTACAATACCATTAAGTTATTTTAATGGCTCTAATACCATTAAGAAAAAATTAAGCAAGAGAATTAAGCAGGAAGAGTGAAAACCCTTGAATTTTTAGAGAACTCTTCACTGAGAAAATTATATCTAATCTATTAAAATCTAATCTATTAAAATGGGAATACATTTTGTACTTAGCCCTGAATTTTCCTCAATATTTACCATTTTATGCCACTGGCATTAAACAAATTGTTGTTTTAAAATTTTTCTTAACCACCCTATATTAATTGACATCACTTAACCTTAAATAAGTTTTATATACGGTGGCTTAAAGGTCTTCTTTCTCCGTTATTTTTTTTCTCCATTCTTCTAGGTCTTCTTCTCCATTCTTTTCCACTCTCTTTGTTTGATGGATTCACGTCGCAGAAAAGGCTAGATAGGAGTTTTGCGGAATTGGGTTATTTCTTTCTCAGTCGTGGTTGTTTGTGGTCTCAGATTGGTTGGGTTACATTGCGAGTCAAGACGTCAGTGGATTTTCACTAAGCTCTGGTGTGGTTTCGTAAGTTGCAGCGGGAGTGACCGATTGAGAATGAATCACGACTTGGCTGGAGTGAGTTGGCTCATGAGATCGCAGCTGCGTTGATTAGGAGAAGGCCACGAGTTCCGTTAACTAGGGTTTCTTAATGTGCATCCGGTTTTGTACGTTAGTCTTTTTTGATTTTTTCCATTAAATCATTAACCAATTCTGGTTTGGTAACCGAACCAAACGTATATGGATTATCTTTTAATAGATTAGATATTAATCGCT
>NC_027750.1:24504741-24507276 GCF_000695525.1 Brassica oleracea var. oleracea | reverse complement strand
GATTGTTTCAAACTTTCACATGTATTTGTATCTTCTTATATATATATATATATTTTCGGATTATTATTTCATTATTAAAATCGTAACTATATATATAAAGATTAGTAAAATATTATTTTATTGTCATATTCAAAGATATTGTAACATTTCACAAATTTATAATTTTTTTTAAAAATTAAACTTTTCGCTTTATAGATTTATATTATCGAGTAAATAATTAAACATTTAGTTTTTGTTTAATTTTTAAAATAAACTATATAGTTTAAAATTTGTTTTCATTGGTTTAAGGTAGTAAAGATTAATCACTGTTAGATAATATGATTTTTGTTATCATATAGAGGTATAGTATTACAACATTAAATTATATCTATTTAATTTATACTATTTATAAATCCAATTGATCTTCTATTGTTCAAATCTAATTATTGATAGCCCAGTAAAAACTTTTAATAGATCCAAAATTTAAATGATAAGATTAGTTATTAAATGTAACATGACTTTTTAGAAATATATTCATTAGGACTACTTTTTAAAAAAATCAAATCAAAATTGTGACTTCTGTTTTTTTTATATATAAGAAGTGCCAGAAAGTCAACACAACCAACCGCAAAGAAGCGTGATATACGCATTCTTCATATCCATCCTAAACTTATCTGATAGCTGAATCAAATCTATCCCACCGGTGAACAACGATATGGTGAATAACGACATGTATAACAATACGTCATGATCCGCCAAAAGTGAATACATTGACAGAGATGTCAGTAACGCTAATGGCAAGCTCCGCAAAGACAAACTGAGGAATCCTCTCTTTGTTTGTAGTAAAATCCTTGTAGCAACCAGTGGAGGGAGGAGGATCAGTGAATAAGAGATACCTGAGTACCGTCACTGCATAGAATGTTGTGGCACTCACCGCGCCGTCCCTCAGGAACCGAGACAATGCTGGTGACTTTCCCCCAGGTGGCCACAGAAGATTGAGTGATATGGAGAGGCCAAAGAGCGAGAGTATAGCCATTACATACCATATTCCTCGGCATAGAATCACATCTCTTCGACTCATTTCAGTCTTCTCCATATATATTAGCCCTGTTCTTTTCATTAATGCGCCACCAACGGCTGCGACGTCAATTCTAAAGAGAAAGAAGGAAGAAAATTGAACTGAATCAGTTTTTAAACGCAGAGGAGAGACGCAGAGGAAAGACGCAGAGGAGAGATAATGAAGGTAATTGGTCGCTGTTATTTTTGGCGTCAACGGAATTTGCCGAATCCGTGTAGTTTTTGATCGCTGCGTCTCTCCTCCTCCCTCCGAGCAACCATTAAATATAAAAACAATGAAGAAATTTCAGTCGCTGGTCGCAACCGCCGCGAGAATGAAACGAACAGGGCTATTATCTACTCTCTTCTCTTTTTGTTTTTCGAGCTGAATTAGGGTTATTGAAGAGTTTTATATTATGCAGTTCTAAGAGATCTTCACAATCACAACTGATAAATAAATCATAACTAACTTAATCAATTATCAGTTTGATTATTAGGAGAATTAAGATTTCTAAGAGGATCTTTCGATGATCACAAATTAACCAAAACAATTAACAAATTTATTTACTAAGTCATTATAATGTCAAGGAAAAAAATGGAAAATCTTATTTTAGAAAATCCGGAACGGATATTAACACAGAAAGCTAAATTTCTGCCTAGGTACTTTTGATTATTTCAGAAAATTGTGCGGTTTGGTTGATAGAATCTTTCTTGAATGTGTTTTTAAAGAAGGTTTCGGAGTCATCATAGTTCAGTTGTGCCCTTGACTCTTGTAGTTTCTTGGGTACACTCACTGGCGAACCTAGGTAGAGGATTATGGGTGCACTTGCCCCCATTATAATTTTTAAATTTAGTATATTTCTAAACAAATTTGATGTCTACTAGGTAACAGTATATACATAAATAATTAAAAACTTAGGCGAAAACGCGCTGCCCGTGCGCCGCACGACTTTGTCACCGGCGTTATGACAAAGCTGATCGTCTCCGGGGGCCCATACCTCCCCCAAACCCCGTCTAAGGTCTACACAAACTCGCCACCATCTCAAAAACCTCTCTACTCTGTCGTTGCTTCTGATCAGAATGAACCTTCCATCCACTTTTCGCCAGAAATTGTGATGCAGGAGGGTGCTGCAGTCGTTGATCTTCCGGAGAAAGTCACAAATGATTCAAAACCCTTATGGGAGTCATATGTTGTGGGTCACTTCATCGGGGATGCTCCCCATATAGGTAAAGTGCACACCACAGTCACTACAAGAAAACGTGCTCATAACAACGAACATTTACGACGAAAAAATTTCGTCGTAAATTTACATGGTCTTTACAACGAAATTACGAGGAATCTAACTTTCGTCGTAAACGCCATGTAAATTTACGACGAACTGATTTCGTCGTAAACTCCATGTAAGTTTACGACGAATGTACGTGGAATGAGAAATACGTCGTAATCATTACATCGACATTACAACGAAGCATGTTACCGTTATATTTAGGTGAAAACGT
>NC_027750.1:24504451-24504695 GCF_000695525.1 Brassica oleracea var. oleracea | reverse complement strand
TAGTCCTTGTAAAATCGTTGTTATATTTCAACTACCCAACTCGAAAATTTCTCTATATATATGTCATTTCCCACAACTCTAGCTCTTCCTCACAA
Organism: Brassica oleracea var. oleracea; assembly: GCF_000695525.1. Lineage (NCBI taxonomy): Eukaryota > Viridiplantae > Streptophyta > Magnoliopsida > Brassicales > Brassicaceae > Brassica > Brassica oleracea. Next base: position 24,504,600 of record NC_027750.1, on the reverse strand, counting down.
CACACAAACGGAAGAAAAAAAAAATCCGAAAAAAAATCAGAAAAAAAAGATTTCAAAAAAAAATCTAAGAAAAAAATGGCCGGTGGCGGTAGTATTTACGAGTTACGGAGTTGGATGTATTTGCACAAAGATTCCGACGGGAGGGTGAC
>NC_027750.1:24500470-24500882 GCF_000695525.1 Brassica oleracea var. oleracea | reverse complement strand
ACGGGAGTCTTACCTTCTCTGTCTGACCTATTCAAGATGACTCACGCCACATCCGATGGAGTTTTTGTGGATCCTGCATCTGAGAAACTCTTCCGAACAGTGGCTGGTCGGATTGAAGAACGGGAGACGCAACTAACCCAGGAGTCTCCCGATGGATTACTAGTCACATTGTCCACCCAAGAGGTCGACAGAATCTTCGAAGAGGTAATTTAAAATTTTAGTTTACATTATTTTAAATATTTTAGCATAATTAACTATATTAATATATGTTTTGATTTTATAGGTGGCTCCTAAAAAGAAGGGACAGATAGTCGGTATAGGCTCTGTTAACGAAGTTGCAAGGGCAACTTCGTCATACACTTCGAGACGGGATGAAGAGACTGCTCAGATGAAGGCTCAAATGGATAGCCAG
>NC_027750.1:24492669-24499823 GCF_000695525.1 Brassica oleracea var. oleracea | reverse complement strand
TAATAATATAATAAGAAACGATGTAAACTCCTCGTAAACATTACATGGAGTTTACATCGAATGTTTACGAGTGATTAACATCGAAATATTTACGAGGATTTTACATCGAAATGTTTACGAGTGATTTACAACGAAAGTATTTACGTGTGCTTTACATCGAAATAATTACGTGGGCTTTACGACGAAGTCTTACGTGGCGTTTACGACGAATCCTTTCCCTGCTCTTTACGAGGAATATATTTCGTCGTAAACGTAACGAGTCGTTTACGACGAAACCTCCGTTACGACGGACGTTTAACAACGAAACGTCTTTCGACGTTAATTCGTCGTAACACCCCGTTTACGACGAATTTACAACGAATACTGCCCTAGTAAAAGATATGTTTTCTTGTAGTGAGTAAACCGCCTTTGGACAACTAAAGAGAAGCCGTCCATGATTGATGCTCAGTTCATCGCTCCAAAAGCAGTTTTGTTCCGCATTGAAGATAAGCAGATGAGGAACAGAATCCTCCGACGTCACTTTTGGCATATAGCCGATGTTCCACTTGTTGTCCAATAATGGACTCTAGACACTGAATCATCAAAGCCTGATCTTACAACCATTCCCCTCTGGGTGGACCTGAAAGGAGTCCTTAGATACCTATTCTCACAAGTTGGTCTCACGTTCTTCGGTGACACAATTGGAAAAACCGCAAAGCTTCATCCTAACACAGTTCGCTGTACCCGTCTGGATGTTGCTCGCCTCCTAGTAGTTATGAACTTGGAAAAACCTTTACCGGACAGTATCTTGATCAGAGGTACCACTACGACAATTCAAGTCAGTATCTTCGAAGTTAGTTTTTGTCTCTCTCCAATTTATCCTTCAAGCTGCTTCGAGAACTTTATAAGCTTGTCTTTCTTCGACTTTGTAACTTTTGCATTTGGAGTTTTGGTAATGAGAAAAAAAATGACAATCACGTTGTGTTATTTGATATCGCTATATGGGATTCTCGGCTCTGGCTTTTATTAACTTCACCGAATGCAATTTTGATAATCATTAATCTAATCTAATAACAAATCTATATGTTTACGTAAAAGTTGTTTGACAACATTGATTACGTTTCTTTTCTTAATTATGAGAATTATCAGAAACATATCTCAGGTATCCCTACGGATGAGCAGAGATTGATCTTCGCCGGGAAACAGCTCGAGGATGGTCGTACCTTAGCCGACTACAATATTCAAAAAGGTTTGCTATTTATTGGATTAAGGTTTTTGAAGTTCCGAGACGTTTGCGCTACGGAAACTGAATGGTTTAGGGTTTAAGACAAGTTCTGCTTTGAGTTGTTTTGTAAAATGGTATTCTTCATTGGTAAGTGTTTGAGTTTTGTTGTTGTGACTCTTGATCTTGTCTTGGTATAGAATCTGTTGAACTTCTCAGATTTGTCTCCTCATGTTCTATCTTTCTTGTGCAAGAACAATTTTTTTTTTTTTGATAATCCAGGGGTTCCCCATTTACGTGGGTCATTCCCCTGGGCCCGGTTAGGCAGCGGTCCATTTCACCCGGGAGGGCTTTACCTGGGCTGGGGACAAGGCCCAACACCCAGTACCGCATTTGATGACAGGATGGACAGTTCCCCTCCGCCTGGCGTCGAACCTGGGAGCATGACAATTGGCCCCCAAGGCCCTTACCAAACGAACTACCACATCCCGTCAAGAACATTTTTTTCTCAACACTCTTTTTCATTCGTTCTTTTTCATACAATCTTACTGACCTTTCACTCTTTCTTGATTACCGAGTTTTAATCTAGGAATCAATTCTCAACAGAATCTACACTTCACCTTGTGTTGAGGCTTAGGGGAGGGTATCATTGAATTTTCGCTAATGGCATTGGCTTGCAAATATAACCAAGACATTAATATTTGTAGCTTTTGTTGCTTCTTAGATTATCTTCCGCAAGTAAGCCTTCATAAACATTAATATTTATAACCTTTGTTGCTTCTCATTGTAAATGCTTATCCTGTTATTCGAAAAAAGAAATCTTGTTATCAAAAGTTTTTATTTCCGTAACTCTTAGTAGTGGGTTGTCTTCTAGTAGATTTTATGTTTCTGAGTTTTTTGTCGGCTGTAATGGCTGTTGGACCTGGATGCATTGAACTTTTTTAGGATCAAGTGTCTTATCTGCCATTAAAAAAATAACTGAGGAGATTGTAATGTGATTATTTGCTGTTCTTTTGGTTTATCTTATGCTTTCCAGTGGTTCATTAGAATATAGACTCATGGATCTTACTAAATGCTAACTCCAGTATGTAGAAGTTTTCTTTCTTGGACGTCTACACATCCTTTAATATCGGCTAGTAATTTTAGTTAGCAGTTGAAGCTTGAAATCTTGGGTTGAAACGGGTGCTATGCTCGTCTTCACCCAAGGGCAGTTTACTGCAGAAAGAAGAAGTGTGGTCACACATACCAACCAGGTAAAATTTTATTTTGCTACCAATCAATTTAAACTTGTTTGTTTCAAAGGATTTACATTTTTGCTGGGTTGTTTCTTGTTGTTTACTGCAGTTGAGGCCGAAGAAGAAGATCAAGTAATTGATGGAACCCTCATGTAGTAAGTAATTTGCATTGAAACAATTTCTCTTTTCTTTGAAGAAAGAACAAGGGTCTGTTTGTTTCTCCATCTGAATGGACCATCTCGATGAAGATGAGAGTTTTGTTTGTTTAGGCACTAAAAGTGCAACTCATCTACATGAATCATCCGGATGACTTTTGGAAATTTAGGCTTAATTTTAAAGTCCATTCAGCTGAACCAATTTGGATCATTTGAATGGAGATGGTTCATTCAAAATGGTATAATGTCTATTATACCCCTAATGTAATTCACAAATTACAAACCTAAACATAATATCATTTTTGTCACAAACGAAAACTCACAAAACTACAAAAACACTTTTTTCCATGCTAAAAACTATTTTTTCACGCCAAAACCCCAAATCGCATTTTCCCGCTAAAAAAAACGCGTTTTCCCGCCAAAACCGCAAAAACGCGTTTTCCCGCCAAAACCGCAAAAACGCGTTTTCCCGCCAAAACCGCAAAAACGCGTTTTCCCGCCAAAACCGCAAAAACGCGTTTTCCCGCCAAAACCGCAAAAACGCGTTTTCCCGCCAAAACCGCAAAAACGCGTTTTCCCGCCAAAACCGCAAAAACGCGTTTTCCCGCCAAAACCGCAAAAACGCGTTTTCCCGCCAAAACCGCAAAAACGCGTTTTCCCGCCAAAACCGCAAAAACGCGTTTTCCCGCCAAAACCGCAAAAACGTGTTTTTCCGCCAAAACCGCAAAAACGTGTTTTTCCGCCAAAACCGCAAAAACGCGTTTTCCCGCCAAAACCGCAAAAACAAAAAGGCGTTTCCCCGCCAAAACCGCAAAAACGCGTTTTTCCGCCAAAACCGCAAAAGCATGTTTTCCCGCCAAAATCGCAAAAATGGGTTTTCCTCCAAAAACGCAAAAACCGTGGTTTCCCAACAAAACCGCGGTTTCCCGACAAAACCGCAAAAATGCATTTTCCTGCCAAAATCGCAAAAACGTGGTTCCGTCCAAAACCGCAAAAACGTGTTTTCCCATCAAAACCGCAAAAACTTGTTTTCTCTCCAAAACCAAAAATTTGTATTTTTCCGCCAAAACCTAAAAATATCGTTTTCCCGCCAGAACCGAAAAATCTTGTTTTCCGCCAAAACATAAAAAATGTGTTTTCTCGCTAAAACCGAAAAACTTGTTTTCCCGTCCAAACCGCAAAAAAAAACTCGTTAATTTTGAAATAATTCTAATGTAAATATATTAAACTAAATAATTAAATGTAATATAGTTAAAATTAATATTAAACATATGATTAAATCAACACAAAGATATTTTGGTAATTTCTTTACTAAACTCATTTGAATGTAAATGAAAATAAAGAAACAAACATAAGATTCATTTAGATGATTCATCTAGATGAGCTTTGTGGATGGACAAACAAACAATCACAAAAATCTGAATGGATCATTTGAATAGATCATACAAATGAATCATTTGGATGGAGATTGCAAATGGTGAAACAAACAGCCCCCAAGTCTGTCACAATTTGTTTAATATACAATGAAGTGTGGCTGACACTTTTCTTCATTGATAATCATTCCGGATGAATTTGAAATCAACTCTAAAACTTTAAAGGGAAATTTGTAAATATAGAATAAAACGACAAGTACATTGTCCGTATGCCCTAAATTAAACTATAAATTGTCCATATAGTATAAATTTTTGTGTTAACCTAATTAAACCCCTAATCTAAACCTATTTTCGTTTTTATTAATTCATTTATAAAAAAAAACTGAATTAAAAAGTTAAACAAAATGAAAAAGAAAGAAAAATGCAATATTCATTTATCCCCAAACATCAAAACACGAACCCTAAATCACATCCCTCTTTCCTGTGTGTCTAGAGAGAAAAACAGAGCAGAGAAGCTGCATCTCAGCTCGATCTAGAAGAAGCTCTTCAAGCTTCCAGAAACGCTAGTCAATCATACTCTACTCATCGCAGAGAGGTTAGCCTATTTGAAGCAATTAGCTTGATTTCTTTCGTTGGTGATATTGGATTCTCGAATTCGAAGGAAAACTAGTTGAAATCGAGCAGTTACAAAGGTTTCTCCTTTTTTTACTTTATTGCAGTGGCCACCTTTGTTAGAGGTGGGTGATACTGGGGAATTTCCTTCTGTATGTAATACAGCAGGCGGTGAAGGCACGGCTTTGGATTTTTTTCCAAAGATTCGACGGGTTTGGGCATCCGTGGACAATTCTCTGTTTCTGTGGCGTTTCAACAAAAGGTAAAGGTTGCTTTTTTATTACTTTTAGTCACAGGGGAAGTTTAGAGCTTAAGATGCCTCTTTTTCGTAGTTGTTGCTTTGTCAATTAGGGATGGGCAATGTCAGGATATTTGTGCGGTTAGTTTAGCCAAATTTAGATCTGTTTTTTTTTTGGTGAAGCTATTCAGGACAGGGTCTTCATCTTCCTGATGTACTCGTAGAAGTCGAAAAGTGTGGATCCTATTTTGACGAGTTGCTAGCAGTTCCTGAACACGATGATTGGATATATAGCGATGGGAAATCAACTTCTTGTATCACTTTCATCCTCGAAATGTACAAAGAAGGTGGCTTGTTTGATCCAATCTCTAGTTCCATCCAAGTTGCTGAATTCACGGTAACAGAACTAACCTATGCATAATCTAGAAGATAACACACACACATACTAAACAAGGGAATCAGTTTTTGCAGATCAAGGATGCTTACATGCTCAAGTTTTTTTAGAACAATGCAAGCTGTTTGCCTAAATGGTGTAACGACAACAATGATGTAAAGCTACCGCACTGTCAAATCCTTGGGAAATACAGAATGGAGCTTCCCGGTTACAACACTATGGAGCCACACCCGCATACGAACGAGCACTGCTCGTCTCTGCGTGACTGCGTCCAAAGTACCATAGACCAAAGAACTGCTAGAACAAATATATTAAGTGTTGTCTGTTTGTTAGGAATGACTTGGTGTAATGATCCACGAATATTTAGGGAATATTTAGATTTGGCAGAACATACATTCTGACACGCGTAAACTGCATATACACTAGTAGACTATGTAATCCTGCTATGGTAGAATATAGTATGTTGGTATATAACGCAATCACACAGTCGTAGAATATTTGTATATAGGCAGATTTTATGATTTCGTGTTAGTAGATATAATAATAAATAGTAGTTTTCGAAGTCTACCGTAGTTCAGAACAAAGAGAGATTTGTTATTTGTAGCTGATTTACTCTGCGGTGGTAGAATATTGACCATTAAATAGATATTGTGGTCTACATGCTGCAGATATCTATGTATTTATTTGAAACTGCAATCTACGAGGTCGTAGGCAATAGATTGTGTTTTCTAGTTTCCGTAGATTAAAATTAAATTGTGTTCCACTAATATTTAGTCAACCAATATATTTTTCATATGATTGTTTTTTGTTTATGTATATTTTGTATAATTTTCTATATTTTTCTGACTTTTAAAATAATTGATATGAATTTTTAAAGTTGGTCAAGGGTATCTAGGTCTAAAACGGATCAAAAAGAGATTTATGGTAAATGGACAATGTAGTTGTTTTTCTGTTCCGTTTTGGCAACTTTTTCAACTTTAAATGAGTTCCAAGCTGTCATAAAAATATCAAGAACTGTTTGTGAAATGCAATTACGAGAATGTAATAAAGATAACTATTTATTATCTCTGTATGTTCAACAAGGGTGTTTGGTCTAGTGGTATGATTCTCGCTTCGGGTGCGAGAGGTCCCGAGTTCGATTCTCGGAACACCCCAAAAAAAATATTTTGTGTTTTATCAGGTAAAAGGCTTTTGAGCCTCCAACCAGTAAAGAATGGGTTTCCATAAACGACGACGTCTGAACCTCTCCAGATTTTCAGATCCACTTCCAATTCTCTCGCTCTGTTTGAGTTATATGAGCTGAGAAAAAACCATAAATTTCTCAAGAAGTAAAGCTTTTAGCTAGGGGTGGGCACTTTACCCGATATCCGAAATGGCACCCGAATCCGATCCGAAAAACCCGAACCGAAATCCGAACCGAAGTAGCAAAATACCCGAACGGGTATTGAATAAGGAGAGATTGGATACCCGAACCCGAACGGATAATACCCGAACCCAAATGGATATCCGAAGATAACCGAACATATGTATAATTAACCTTATATTTCTAGTTTACATCTCTCATTTTATATAAAATATTTATATTGATACTACACATACTTTAAGTTCATATGATATACATACAATTACGGAAAAAATGATTTGCTATTCACTTAAAATGCATGTAAAGTTTTTTATTTCAAAAATTAACAAAAAGTTACATCCAACATTTTAAAAAAATAACTAAATTAATGTCTTTTTAGTTTTAAAATATTATGTCCAAATTTATTAACCATTCAATCTATTAAAAATAAAAAATTAGTTAACTGAAAGTTATATTTTTAAATACAAGAAACTTGAGAAATGAAAATTTTAATTTTTTTTTCAAAATCTAAATATCCGAACCCGATCCGAAATAACCGAATCCGAACTAAAAATACCCGAACCCGACCCGAAGTACAGAAATA
>NC_027750.1:24471280-24490465 GCF_000695525.1 Brassica oleracea var. oleracea | reverse complement strand
TGTTTTGAAAGCTTTACTTGTCATAGCTCCAAGCCAAATGGTGAAACCAAATGGTGAAACCAAATGGTTTAGTTCCTATGAAAATTAGAGAAAGTACACGATTCTATCCATATTTTAAGGTACATTATTTCATCTTTTGTTAAAATTTTCTGCTAATTCATCTTTGTTATTTTTTTTTTAAAAAATGTGATTTAACCTTTCTTTTTAATTTATTTCAGAATTGTGTAGGGGCACTAGATGGTACACATATACCTGCAAGGGTAGTTGGACGAGAGGTGGCAAGTTATCGTAACCGAAAAAGAACAATATCACAAAATGTGTTAGCTGTATGTAACTTTGATTTGGAGTTCATATATGTTCTTAGTGGATGGGAAGGTTCAGCACACGATTCAAAAGTATTAAATGACGCTTTAACTAGAAGAACAAACAATTTCCAAGTACCAGAAGGTAAAAATTTACAATTTATTTATAAATTACATGTCTAACAATTATTAATATTTATCTTTTATACATTTTAGGTAAATTCTATCTAGTTGATTGTGGCTTTGCAAATCGAGTCAATTTTTTGGCTCCATTTCGTGGTGTTCGATACCATCTACAAGAATGGACTGGCCAAGGACGTGATCCTAGCACTGCATCCGAATTATTCAATCTTCGTCATGCTAGTTTGAGAAATGTGATCGAAAGGATATTTGGAATGTTTAAATCGAGGTTTGCGATTTTTAAATCTGCACCTCCTTTTTCTTACAAAAAACAAGCTGGATTAGTATTAGCATGTGCAGCGTTGCATAACTTCCTTCGTAAAGAATGCCGATCAGATGTTGGTGAATTTCCTGCTGAAGAAGACACTCAACAATCCGCAACGACTACGAATCAAGTTGTTCAAGAGCCTTTAGGAACACAAGAGCAAGATAGAGAAAATGCAAATACTTGGAGAAAGACTATAGCAGAAGATATGTGGAGAGATGCTACGAGTTAAGATGATCCATAGATTTTATTTATTAGTTTTATGATTTTATAATAAAATTGCTACACTCAATAAAATATTGTAGTACTTATTATTATTTTTCTTTCAGTTTTAATATTAAATATTTTATTCGTGAAAATTTTAAAATATACAATTCAACAATTTCATAGAATTTAGAGGAATTAGTATTCTATCAAATTTATGTATACTCCTTTAAAATCTATCATAAAAAGAATTGGATCAATGCATTAAAATCTGATCAATTCTTTTAAAATACTGCAGAAGCTTTTACATATGAATTCATTCAAATTCAATTATATTCCTGGATCCAATACCACCCCCTTAAACAATGCAATGGTCAGAAACTAATTAAGCGTGTCGTTCTGCTAGTCTCAAATCAGTGTGAACAAGGTGTGTGTGTGTGTGCTGACGAAGATTCGTTTACAAAACCCCCTTGCGAAATTAAGATAATTAATCTGCATTGCCAACATCAAAGTCCTTTTTTAATTATATTAAAGACGGTGTTTATAAAATTTCAAATTTCTGACCAAAAACCAATATTAACGGTGACTAGTGTACATACATGCATGTGAAGTCTTAAAATATGAAAAAGTCTTACATCTTAATCTGCATTACCAACATCAAAGTCCTTTTTAATTATAGTAAAGACGGTATTTATAAAATTTCAAATTTCTGACCAAAAAGGAAAGTAATGGTGATTAGTGCATGATTACATGCATTAGTGCATGATTACATGCATGTAAAGTCTTAAAATATAAGCCTTTTTCAAAAAAAAAAAGTCTTAAAATATGAGAAAAATTAAAGTCTTACAAATATATTTCCTTGTGGAAAACGCCAGGTATATTTATTCGTATGGTGATTGATTAACTATTATATGTCGGTCAAATTGATGGTTCGTCACGTTTTTGTAATGAATGAATAATACGTTCAAATTTCCTCGTCGTATAAAAGAAAAACTAAAGTGTCTGATTCTCTTTCTATGGGTTTACCATCATCTTTTGCAGGGACACTGTAAAAAGAAGAAGAAAAAAAAACAGTTCTCTCCCCCTTAAAATCTCCAAACGTAACGTACCTTGTCAGAAGATTTGCTATAAACTCCGACCTGGTTTACACATTATTTATCAAAAAGTGTTTTAGTAATTATCATATTTCTTAATTATTACTTTATCATTTTCTGAATACATTTTATCTATAATTATTAAATTACATTTGAAAAGAATAACACTAAGAAATTTGATTAAATTTATGCATTATTAAAAAAATTCCTTTAAAAAAACTATACTTTAATGATTTCATATAAAACGTATTATGCTTTATACCAAATGTAGATACAACATTCTTGTCATTTACTACAACAAACAGACCTTAAAGCAAACGAAGAACAACATATTGATAAGTTTTAACATTACTAGGTAAGGAACCCACACGATATCGCGCGTAAACTCTTTATAAAAAAAAATATACCACTTTATATTTTATGGTTCTATATTAAAACTTCTTTATTTACTTTTTAAAATGTTTTCGTATCAAAATTTAGATTACATGTGTTTATATTCATTTGTACAAATAATACTAAAATGTATATTTATAGTTTAAATTATAACTAAAATACAAATACGTCAATAAAAATTAAGATATACCCCTTATATTATTTTAAGTAAGTTACTCTAAAATTTTGAATGCAAGGTAGTATTTTTAAAAATTAATTAGTATATCATGCCCCCAATTCTTTATAAAAAAAAACTAAAGGGTTGACGACCAAACATTGCAATGGTTAGCTAATGATTACAATAGTTACCACCAAAAATTGAAAGGACTTAGACCATTTCCAATGGTACACAGTTTTTTTTCTTCTATATTGCACTCTAAAATAGAGTAACTCTATTATAGGGTTGGATTTCCTCCAATGGTTCACTTTATAATAGAGTTACTCTATAATAGAGTGGAACGTAGAGTAATGTTATTTTTTTACTCTATATTTGGAGTGAAAAACAACATTACTCTATATTTCACTCTATTAGACTATCTCCAATAGAACACTATTTTTTCCTCTATATTTTACACTAAAATAGAGTAACTCTATTATAGAGTTGAATTTGGTCCAATGATTTACTCTATAATAGAATGAAATATAAAGTACCTTATTTTTTACTCTATATTTTTTACTCCAAATATAAAGTAAAAAACAACATTCCCCTATATTTTACTCTATTATAAAGTAACTATATTATAGAGTGAACCATTGGAGCAAATCCAACTCTATAATAGAGTTACTCTATTATAGAGTGAACCATTGGAGCAAATCCAACTCTATAATAGAGTTACTCTATTTTTGTGCAAAATATAGAGGAAAATATAGTGTTCTATTGGAGATGCCCTTATAAAGTAACTCTATTATAGAGTAAATCATTGGAGAAAATCCAACTCTATATAATACTCTACTTTAGTGTGAAATATATAGGAAATTTTTTTGTGCCATTGGAAATGCCCTTATCACCAAAATATATAATTACCAACAATTACAATGGTTCATAAACAAAGAGTGCAATGGTCCATGACCAGAGGATGCAATTACCAATAGTTAAAAAAAAATATCTAGACAAATATAATAGTTCACTTAAACAATTTTTAAGAATCACTTACATCTTCAACAATTCTTCTTCATTTAAATGTAATAAGGGAATTAATACATTAATAAATACCACATATATAAAATTTAGATTACATGTGTTTATATTCATTTGTACAAATAATACTAAAATGTATATTTTATAGTTTAAATTATAACTAAAGTACAAATACGTCAATACCAATTAAGATATACCCCTTATATTATTTTAAGTAAGTTATTCTAAAATTTTGAATGCAAGGTTGTATTTTTAAAAATTAATTAGTATATCATCCCCCCAATTCTTTATAAAAAAAAACTAAAGGGTTGACAACCAAACGTTGCAATGGTTAGCTAATGGTTACCCCCAAAAATTGCAAAGACTTAGACTATCTCCAATGGTACATAATTTTTTTTCTTCTATATTGCACTCTAAAATAGAGTAACTCTATTATAGAGTTGGATTTACTCCAATGGTTCACTTTATAATAGAGTGGAATGTAGAGTAATGTTATTTTTTTATTCTATAATCGGAGTGAAAAACAACATTACTCTATATTTCACTCTATTAGACCATCTCCAATAGAACACTATTTTTTCTTCTATATTTTACACTAAAATAGAGTAACTCTATTATAGAGTTGAATTTGGTCCAATGGTTTACTCTATAATAGAGTGAAATATAAAATATCTTATTTTTTACTCTAAATATAGAGTAAAAAACAACATTCCTCTATATTTCACTCTATTATAAAGTAACTCTATTATAGAGTGAACCATTGAAGCAAATCCAACTCTATAATAGAGTTACTCTATTTTAGTGCAAAATATAGAGGAAAATATAATGTTCAATTAGAGATGCCCTTATAGAGTAAATCATTGGAGAAAATCTAACTCTATATAATAGAGTTACTCTGCTTTAGTGAGAAATATATAGGAAGTTTTCTGTGCCATTGGAAATGCCCTTATCACCAAAATATATAATTACCAACAATTACAATGGTTCATAAACAAAGAGTGCAATGGTCCATGACCAGAGGACGCAATTACCAATAATTAAAAAAAAATATCTAGACAAATATAATAGTTCACTTAAACAATTTTTAAAAATCACTTACATCTTCAACAATTCTTCTTCATTTAAATGTAATAAGGGAATACATTAATAAATATCACATATATCAAACTCATGCATCAATTAAAATGTTCATAATAAATATATATGTGTTCATGGTTTACTTTTGGTTAATATTTATCTATTAATAAATAAAATTATCATTTATTCCAAATGTTTTATCTGAAACCCGAATAAAAGAAACCAAATCAGACAAAAAACACACCAATTGACAATCTAAACTATAAAATATAATTGAAAGGCACATTAAATTTTATAAATATACACTATATAAAATAATGATATCACCCAACAAATCGAATTACTCAAATATAAAGATCTTTTTAATCTTATTACAATGTAAAAAATAGATATGAAAATGAACGAAAAAATCTCATTAAAAACCTAAGCAATTTTAGAATGAATAGACACATCTTTAGACTTCTTATAACCTCTTAAATATTATGAAATTTGTATAATAAGAAGACATATCCTTAAACAAAAGATAACTCCTTAAAAATCTATGCAGTTTTAAAAATGAAAAGACATGTCACTAAAAATGTAAATCATTAGACATTTTGACAATCACAGAAAAACCAATGCAACTTTAAAGAACAAAAGACACAATTTTAAACATTTTTGGATAACTATTATTGAGATATATTTAATATTTGTATTTGTTTTCAGAGGTAAGAATCCATACTTACCCACACCTCGCTCTCTTTTTACTTAAATTACCGCCTAATACAACTAAGTACATATATATGATAAATAGTTTTTACATCAGCTGTTTTGTGCTTAAATGAGAGTTTAGGTTTTCAATAACCAGAATTTTTTATTTCCTAACTTATAGTTCTCAAAGATTCATTGATATTTTTGTGGTGTACAGTATACCCTGAGTACAAGAAAAATAGTATGAGATATAAAAGATACAATTATTAATATATTTTATTTTTACATATATAATATTATTAAAATAATATGTTATCCAACAAATTGTACCACCGGATTATTTTTAGAATATTTTTAAGATTATTTCCAAGAATCTATCATTATTTAAGTATAATTAGTAGCACATATATAAATTCATGCATTAACGGAAATATACATATATAAATAATTTTTATTGATTTAATTTTTAATACTCCCTAAAATTAATATAATACTATTATATGTAAAATAATATAGAATTAAGAATTATAATGAAATGTTTTTACATAATATTATAATTCTTAAATTATAATGTAAAAACCATATATATATATATATATATATATATATTTGTAAATTATGATAACTTAAACAATTAAGTTAATCAAGAAACCAAATTATCTTTTAAAAAATAGACTATTTTAAAAAATTATATAAACATAGATATAAAAATGAATGAAAGAGACATCTCTTTAAAAATCTATGCAATTTTAAGATAAAATACACATCTATAGACATTTTGACAACCCTCTAAAATATATAAAATTTATAGAATGAAAAGATATATTTTAGATGTTATAAAAATCTCTTAAAAACAAATACAATTTTTGGGACCAAAATATCTATTATTATGAGAAGAAAAATTAACGTGGTAGAGAATTTTTAGACTCATGTATCCAAAGAGTATCGGTTCATTTTGATCAGGTTTCATTTTAAGTAGGTTTTACTTCTATGCACAAAAAGTAGGTTCTACTTCATTTAAATTTGGTTATATTCTATTTTGTTATCTCTAAATATTTTAAAAATCATCAGGTATCATTTGGTTCTTTTTCGGTTACCTGAAACTCATCGAAATTTTATAAATATTATTTAAAGAAATCATATTAAATGCTGGAATATGTATAATTTCTGGAAATATAATAAAAACTGAAATATTTATAGAAAATGCACTGTTATCGCTTATAATTTATTTGGTTACTTACCACTTTGTACATGTATAAGTTTTTTGAAAAATGTGTAAACGTACCTTTGTATGGGTTAATGATGAATATGTCTGGTATCTGACTTAGAAATGAATGTATAAACCTTGAACCATGCATTTGTATGGGTTAATGATGAAAAATGACTAGAATCTAATTTATAAATGAATGTAAGAATCATGAGAAAAAAACAACAGTCACTAAATATTTTCATTTGTATTCTCTCTTTTCCAAGCGTCATATATATTATATATGGCACAACCAAAAGATACATTGCAAAAAGTCGCGCCTGTTCGTTTGAAGAAATACAAAAATTAGATTTTCATAACAATTAGTTTACTAAATTGGTATACGACCCAACCATGGGTGCAAACCATAGAAAATGACTGCACAAATAGTATTTCCAAAAGTACGTTAGCTTGTATTGACATTTTGTTGTTCCAAACCTGATAAATATACTTACTGATATCAACGTTTTATTAAGTTTAATTTGTGAAATTAATTTGTTAAAGAGTATAAATTATTTTTCTAGATTTCCTAAAAATTAGTAAATAGAAATGAACAAATAAGAAAAGACACATTCATAGATCATGTTCATAAAATTTAGATAAAATACTTATCTTTAAATATTTATTTAAATTTCTAAAGGCATAATAAATAAAAATAAAAATAAACAAAACAAAACAAAATTAACATCCCAAAAAAACTATGCAGTTTTGAATATGAAAGATACATATTATATCTTTTTCGTAATTTTATTATTAATAATTTTGGAAAAATATGGAATTATATTTTTTTTTAATCATACATATTCTGCTTAATCAATATATAATGACCGATGACACAAACACCTCAATACGATAAAAAGTTGTTTGCATCGATTTTTTATGCTTAAGTAAAAGTTTGTACAACCAGCCAAAAATAAATAGCGTGAGATATAAAAGAAAAAGTTTACTAATATGTTTAAATTCATAGATATATAATATGATTAAAATTTTAAATTACCCAACAAGTAGAATTTTATAATGTATTTGCATAATTTCTAAAAATAATTTAAAAGGTATATAAAATAGATATGCAAATTATATGATGAAAAGACACATTTTTAGACATTTTGACGATTTCTTAGAAACCAATGAAAATTTTCTCATGTTTATATGTCAATGAAACTCTCTTTATTCTATTTGTAATTTTATGTTTTTATTGTTGTTGTTATTCTGGTTGTGATTTGACGCCGCCACGGTTCTTTAAGTAGAAGACTAAATATTACAATGGTTGACAATCAAATATTGAAATGGTTAGTTAATGTTATAATGGTTAACACCAAAAATTGCAATGTTTCACCACCAAAAATTGCAATGATTTATCACCAGAAATTGTAGTCACCAACGGTTCTAATGATTCAATGTATAACCAAAGTACATCACTGTGAAAAGATGCATCTTTAATTTTTTCGAAAACTAATAAATTTTTAAGATGAAAAGACACATCCCTTAACATTTTTTTTGTATATCTATTAATTAATTCTAAGAACTGCCTAATGACTCTCGTTCATGATGCTAAAGTAAAGCTTTACAGAAAGAAAAAAAAATATAGAAAACAAGACTTAAAAAGAAGAGGCAATAAAAGGTGCAATAACTTGAATATCAATCCTGCACGAGATAGGTTCTCCCTGATAGCTTCGCCATTCAAGTCGTTTATATTTGGTGTTTCTTGAAGAAATTCCTCATAAATGCACCGAAACATGTCTGTGAAATGCCTGAAGTGTGTTTCTTCTTTTTTATCTTTGGGGGAAAGAACTGCAGGATGAATTCTTTAACTGTCCCCGCTATATTCAATTTCTCTTTATATAAACCGACTACATTTTGAAAATGAAACAGGGAAGTTGATTCTCGATCAACATGAGATCTTGTTTCACATCTGCAATGTGCTAAGGGTTGTCATGTGAATTTTCACCATGCCTCAAGTGTAAGCTCAAGATTGTGAGCGTGTTCGAGCTGAGCTAAGAGTGTGTTACACAGTGCGGTGATTGTGTAACACAGTATGACGAGTTTGCTACGAGTGATGACGTGCCACAAACTTATGGAAATAGAAGATATTGCTTGGACGTGAAGCAAAGAAGATCTTCTAGTTTGCAAGATTTTAGGAAATATAATATTGTCTTTTTCGTGTCTACTTAATGAGATAATCTAAGAGAGTTTTAGGTTAAGCGTTAAGTGAGAAAAAGCTAGAACAAGAGGTTTGTTCTTGTCGGCTACAGAGATCAAGTAACAGGTGTTTAGCTTGGGTCTATGTGATTTAGAGATTAGAAACTGGTATGTCGCTAGTCGTGTGTGACTGAGCATAAATCAGATTAAACAGATCTAGGGGATTGTTTAAAAGGTTTCTAATATACAAGAAAGTGTTCTTGAAATCTCTTGTGTGTGAGTTATAATTTGGGTGTTTCTAAACTTTCATTTGTCATGTGAATTTTCATCATGCCTCAAGGATTGGTACACAAGTATATTGATACCCGAGTACTTACATCAGCCAACAAATAGAATTACTATAACATCTATGGATAATTTCTAAAATTATTTCAAAAGGTATATAAAATAGATATAAAATGAACAAAAAGATAATTTTTTAAAAAAATATGCAAATTATAAGATGAAAAGACACATTCTTAGATATTTGACAAATTAAAAAAAACTAATGAAACTTTCTCATGATTATGTGTCATTTGCAAATGTTTTTGATGATCTTTAAACAATGAAATTTTATTTTTCCTATTCTATTTGTAAATTTTGTTATTTTCTGGGTTTTTTGTTTTTGTTTTATGATTTGACACTGCATACAATTCTTTATATATAAAAAAACTAAATATTGCAATGGTTGACAAGGAAACATTGCAATGGTTAGCTAATGGTTGCAATGTCGTTTAATATCAAAAATTGCAATGATTCAATAATAAAGGTACAAGCACCAATAATTACAATAGTTTTTCACCAAAAATTGCAAAGGTCTATTGTAGTCTCCAACGGTTACAATGTTTCAATGTGTCACCAAAACATTTTATTATGAAAAGATTCATTTTTATGATGAAAAATATATATCATTACAGAAAAGATACATCTTTAGATATAGTTTTTAAATTAATAAAAGTTTACAACGAACATACACATTCAATAGTTGCATGTTGAAAATACAAAATTAATCTCATTTTTTATGAAAAGACACAACTTTTCAACATTAATTGAGATTGCTATTATTAATAGGTTAATTACATCAAAGTAACCTTAAAATCAAACAAAACACAACATAGTACAATCGCGATTTACTTTCCAATACTAAGAATGGCATCATAAATACATGTCTTGGAATACATGAACTGAAAAGAGAAACAATATATAGTAGACAGTAAATACAAGCACTACCCACAAAAGTTAATTACTTCTTAGTCAATGAAACGACAAGAGTGACACTCGTTTTGTTTCTGCAGCTCGCGTGGTTAGCCACATGGTGTGCATACCTATCAAATAAAATATCGATGATATCTTCTCCAAAGTGAGCAACGAGCATTGGCTCAGTAACTGCTCTTATACAATTAGCTTCATTGTATCCTGCCTCATAGTCATCTTCTTCGTTGTTGTTGTTACTAAGGCCAAGGTCGAATACATGTTTCTCTAAGTCATTGATTTCAAAAGAGCCTTCGTTTCCTATCACTTCTTCGAGTTCTTGTTCGTTTGGATCATAAAACGGCATGTTGAATTCATCCAGTTTTGATTCACTCACGTGGCCCTGTTAATAAAAAGATTGATATGATGAGGACCATGTCTAAATTCAATATACTAAAATAACCCTAATAATTTTGGTCTTTGTATTTTAGTAAGACGCCGAAACAATGCTAAAATATAGTTCAGTTAACATAAAGACAAAATAACCTTAATAATTTTGGTCTTTGTATTTGAGCTAGTTGGTTTGTTCTTTAACATTTAATAAAATCAAATGGGCATATTAAAAATGTTTGAATAGACGTGAAGAATTTGATTTTATATACCTCGAAGACTAGGTCACGGAGAGATTTGGATAGTAATGTCCAAAAGTGACAACAATCTCTATACAATGGATCACTGTTAAGAGTGTTTCTACCAATGAAGGTGAGAACCATGCGTCCATTAGAGACAATTTCTTCAGAACGTAACCTTAGAAACAGGGTGAAGTCTTTTTGGAACTGATTCAAGTAAGCTTTGTATGTACTTTGAGGACTTGAACCTGTTATGTACACACTTCCCTTATCATTCACATGCTTTTCAGGAACCTATATATAAACACATAATCACATCATATATATATCAAATAACTCAATGTTTTTATATATACAAGTAAAAACGTTACAACAGTCTTTCAATTTGCTAAGTACCTTAGAGAGAAAATGGAGAGCATAACAGGAATGTACAAAATGGAGGCTGTTGCGAGAGAAGAGCCTAGCGTAGAAGGAGCCTGGTGCTCCATAGACGAAACATGATGATTTGTTTGTGATCATGAGCTCGTTGTTGAAGAAAGGTACGAATTTGAAAGTCGTGTTGAAATCATTCTCCGGGAGATCATTCAGACAACAATCGATTTCTGGTGGGTTTTGGTTTAATTGTTGGCACAACACATTGACGGTGTTGATGATCTCAGATATAGCCACAAATGAGTTCTGTCCGGATGAACAACCCAGTTCAGCAACTTTGATGTAGCCTGGAAAGTCCAAGTTCATCATCATGTCTTCTGTGTTTTTTACCAATACTGGTCTGGCCATTGATAAAACTCTTCTCTAGAAACCAAAGAAAATATGCTAGTTAGAAAAGTGTTTTTCTCTCTATTCCAAAGTGAGATTATTTCGATAATTCGTTTTTAAAGATCAAGGAAAAAATATGGATTGTGATAGATATATATTGGAAATCATATAATATTTCGATCCGTGACATATAATACATCACATTAAAAGGGACCCAACTTTACATGATGACGACGACCATATATAATTTATTCATTTTATATTACTGTTTTATACATTGTATGTTTTTTATTATTTTGTGCGTGTGTCAAATATGAGCTTAAGAGTTAAAAAGGGGGAAATATGACTTCCAGATAAATCTCATCCTTATAAGAACCTGCTGACAACCTTTTTGTCCTAGGTGCCATCATTTATTAATTTTTTTGATTAATATTTTATTTTAACTTTGCTTGACAAGAAACCGTCACTAACCCTAGTACTGACGACTATGTTGACCCAGTAATTCTGTATCAAGTTAAAGATACGCCCAACATGTTTGTATTTGACTAATAACATATAGGCATAAGGTATATCTGTGAAAAACACCTAACGATTTTACCAAAAAAAAAAATAACCTAACGATCATTGTCTTATCTCAGTCAAACTTCTTAAAACAAAGTAGACATAGTTTACAAAAAAAACAAAGTAGACATATGACTTGAATGAATTTGATTGGGAAATAGATTATGAAAGTTCTTTTTATAATTCAAGTTCATGAATTGACATACGAATTTAGATCCACTGTATAAGAACAAAGTCTTGATATGATTCGAACACAATCACGGTAAAGATACGTCGAATATGTTTATATTTAATTAACATAAATACTATATATATATATTTTATAAGAAATATACCTGTCGAGCATTTGCTTATCTCATTTTAAATTTTAACATCTTTTACGTACTTTGTTTTCCTCTATTTAAGTTGAAACTTCTGAAAAGCAAACTAAACATATGATTTAAATGAATTTGATCAGGAAAAAAATATGAAAATCCTCTTTATAATGTCTATTCCAGTAGTGTTCATCAAAGAGAATCCAATATATATAGACAGATCTGATATATCATGTGTGTTAGCTTTAAGCACAAAATCACACACATATGTATTGGTACTGGTTGATAATTTATAGTTTTCTATATATAAATGTTGTAGTAGTTGGTAATTTATAAGTTTTGATCTATTTCCTGCATAGTCTATTTGGATTATGTTCGTTCATATCAAAACTTTGGTCTTATGCTGCAGATTTAAATTCATTTGTCAATTTTATGAACTTGAAAATCAGTTGGTTAACGTTTTAAGTTTAACAATTTGATAATCATGAAGTGATTGAGAAAAACCTGAAGAAGGGAATTGGCAGAGTAACTGTTAGCTCCATCTCCACCACTCATACGTAGCGCTCTCACAAACGCATATTCATCATCACTCTTATCATCATCACAGCTGCATGGCGATACAATTATTATATTTGTTGAATTGTTGGTACATATACAAAAAGTACCGTGCATATATGTATATATATATATGAAACAATGAAAGGAAATAAACTAAACTCTGCACATATAAGCGTTGTTAAAATGAATTAGAGAGAAGAACCTTAAGGAAGGAATGGTGTCGACAAATCTTGAACCCATTAAGTTTATCGTACTTACTAGTAATAAGATTCAATGAGAATTGTTAGAAGATGGTGTGTGTGTGTGTGTGTTGAGAATGCACCTCACACACTTTCTATTTATAGAGAGATGGAACTTGATCAGAGGTGCCACATTAGAAAAACATGAAACGCGCAAAGTATACTCAAAGTCGTTACCCTAGAGATTAATTAATTAAGAAACTCATTAATTAATGTCATTTGATGCTTTGGTTAATTTAAAACACCACGAAAATAAGGCCAAGTCTACAGAATATTCTTTCTCGTTTTACGTTTTGTAAGATTATACATATGAGTAATACAATATAACCTCTATAAATTAATAATGTTGAGACTTTGAAATTTTATTAATTGATAGAGATACTAATTTACAAAAATTTCTTTATTTAGATTTTTTATTTTAAGATATATTTATTCTAAGGTAAGAAAAATATTTGATTTTAGTGTATAAACATTAATTGTTATTTTTTTTAAATTTGAAATTTATATTAATTTTATTATATTTTTTGTGTATATAATATATATTGCATATAACATAAATATGGTTTTAGATATAATATTACTAAGTTTCATCAAAAATATATTAAGTGTTAAGAAAATATTGAAGATAATTTCATTGTGAATATAAAACAAATAATATAGCAATAGATTCTTACTTATATAAAATATGTATACATATAGATTACTAATTTATAATTTTAATAAGACCATATATTTACATAAAATATTTTTTAAAAATATTATCTTATTATTTTATCGAATTGTGTCAAATTTTGAACCGACGAACATTCATGTTTTTAAAATAGAAGTATTTGTGATTTTCTCGACTCTCAACTGAGATTTGATTTTTTTATTTATTAGTAGTATTTTGGATCAAACTGGAATACATAACAATTCAAAGCAGATATTAGAAATGTTTTTATGATACTACTAAAAATGTTTTAGATCTGGTGATTAATTTAAAGGAGAAGAAATAAAAATATGAAACCCAAAAAAACTCGTATTTTGTTATTGTTGGCGATAATCTTTTGTGTTGATAAAGACAAAAAGTGATCAAATATACAATTAGTACTACACTATTCAAAATAGTAGGATACATTTCACAGGTCAAATTAGTTTCATAATAAAATGTCTACACAACAAGAATTTAAATTATCAAAATGAACGAGAATATGCCATTGAGCTGATTAAATATTAAAAGTGCGAAGGTCAGAAACTAACAGTGACGAAGCTTCTTCTCTGCTAATCTCAAATAAGTGTGAACAGAGTACGTGCTGACGAGCATTCGTTTAATCAAATGAGAACAGATTGGTACTTAAATTAACATGCATCAAGGTATTTTTAATTATATCGTAGCCTTTGTTTATATATAATACACGACTTCTGACCGCAAAAGAATAATTAGTGGTGGTGTTCTCTCTCAAAAATTTTTTTTTGATGGTAGTGCATGTATTGTTTCACTATTTGTGTAAATTGTAAATGCATGTTCCATGCCATCTACGCCACAAAACTCCGATTTATATATAAAATTATTTCTTTTCGTACTCAATTATTCCAGCCCGTGAAGTGTGTGGTACGCCACGGTCGATTAGTCCACTCAAATTTCTAGGTATAAAGAAAGAAACAAGAGGTGGTCCTTCATGAAAATATGCTATATGTGGTCCATACATTACGATCCACATAAAACATATGTGAAAGACGAGCATGACAATCACATATAACACATGAAATCTTGGATCCCATTATCAAAGACGATATATTTTTGAGAAGTGTGAAGAATCAGACGATAATTAAAATATGTATAAAGAGGTGCCGTGGAAGCTACGTTGTTAGGGCTACGTACTATCTCTATCTGATCTTTGCCAAGACATATTAGTGGTGGTTGCCATAATTTTTCATGTTGTGGTGTCTTAGTTCTAGCTGGTAAAGTAACCGAAAATACATGTTCGTTTGTGAGGAGGTTAATAACGAAATAATGAAGTTTTAACAACCCAATTTCAAAGTATATGAATGTGTATGGTCTTATAATATGCATTGTCCCAAATGTACACGTGTCTACTTTATACGACACATAATCCTTAACACCATGTGGAACACGAAAATCCGATTTATATATCTCTTCTTTTTTTCGTACTAATTAAATAAGGTCGATCAAAATGTCACGTTTTCCTCAAGAGGAAATGAGAGCTTTACCATTTGACATATTTTGGGCTTCCATTATAACACTTCGAGTTACTTTAGACATGAGGTGTACTTTTGAATTACTTTTTAATTTTTTTGGTCGAAAATACCCCCAACAAAAAAAAAGAATCATGATTAAACAATGTCTCGTTGGTTTTGTTTTAATCCGTTGGTTTTGTTTTAATCAATAGTTAGAATTAACGTTTGCAATTAACAATTGGCAGTTTTATGGTGAATTTCTACAATCCATAAAACTGCCAATTGGGGAGTTTAGGATAAGAATCATGACCGCACATCCTTATCCTCTCATCACAATATCCTTTCCCACAATTGGCAATCCTACAATTTCTAATGGCTGAGATTAAAAATAATTTTTTTTTTTTGGATGGAAGTGGATGGAGGAGCTTGTGTTCATGTGGTCAAGGTCTGAGATATTGTGATGAGAGGATAAGGATGTGTGGTCATGGATAGAGGTTTTGGTGGGAAAGGCTAATGTTACATGGTTAGGAGTGAAAGTTACGTGGTTAGGATCAGCAGCGATGTGGGGAGTGGTGGAGGTGTTGTGTTTTGGCGACATGGAGATGTGGTCATGGTAAGTAGCGTTTAGCTGGACAGCTATAGGTATGTATTGTGGCCTGGTGGAGAGGAAGAGGTTAAAGACAATGTTGGTGTGGTCAATGGCTTCGTGGATAGGTGCAATAGGTGTTGGGAGAGGGGCAGAGGTGTTGTGGTTAGACGAGATGGAGTTGTGGTCAACTGTTCATCAGTCACAGCATCGTTCACAAAGGGGATGGTCTAATTCAATCGAAAGTTTCAATTTAAGCAAGAACTTGATATCAAGGATAGTAAAAATGAAAACGATATGTAACTAGGAAATATCTTTCATTGTGAAAGTTTCGGCTGTGAGAAAGTATCGGCATAGTGTGTTTTCGTCGGCAGTTCGGTTTTCTACTCTGCAACTGCAAAAATGGAAAATAGATCTAGGTTAATCCAAAACAGAGGGGTTTGCAAGAACTTATCAAGAGCCCGTGACGGCGCACAAGTTTCTACTCACCGTCATAGAAAGAGGCGACCTAGATGGAGTGGAAAATTGACATCGTAGGATTTGAGAAAGATTCATCAAGCTACAATCTATGAGTTTGAGGAGAAATTATGTATATATCGGTGACTAGGTTTGAAATCAGGGTAACGAGGAATTGATTTTCGATGGAAAAAAGGTAACTTCTTTACTTTTAATGACAGGGTTAATTTGGACATTGACACAGCAAAAAGTCCATGACATGTGGGAATTATGCAAGAATGATAAAGAGTGAGTATAAAATATGTCAAAGTGTAATTTTTTCAGAGGAAATAGGTCTCAATTATACGTCCAAGTTATATAATGTAGTCGATGTTTTGGAAAACGGGACCACAAGTTTATTCGAAAATGCCACAGGATTGTAAAAGAAACGTGAAAGAGAAGACAACCTCTAAACTTCCTTGTTTCGTTTTGATATGCAACATTTATAATGCATATCAAGGAAATTAATCAGTTGCGAGAGAATAATTGAAGGTTTTGTTTCATTCACCATGAATGGAGGAGATCTTGATACATCTTATATATACAACAAACTGATGAACGAAAGCAAAACATGAATCCACAACATGACAACATGAATAAATTAACACGTAACAATTTTTTTACATAAACATATATTTTGTTTGTAAAAAAAATATGTATTATACATAAAAATTGGTAATATACGTATAAATGGAGCAATATACGTATAAAAATACAAAAAATTCTTCTCCGCGTACTCCCTGATTTTTTCTCGCTTTTTCGATAAATCGCTAGGACCGGATACACTGCACGCGTAGCGCCTGGCGAGTTTCCGAACAAGACGGATAATGTATCTGGTTCTCGGTAAGTGATTAATAAATAGATGCAAATTCGTCAGAGACAGTTACTAACTAAATTTTATTAACTTTGTCAATTGTTTATTAATTTTTATATATTGAATATTTGGTGATATTATATATATATATTTCATTTTTGTTATTTTTTGTTATTTTTTTTAATTAATTTTTTAAACATCGTCGGAACGCGCGCTCTCGGTGTTTTCCTATAACCCTTGGCGACAAATTTACCGAGAACGAGTTTTTCTCGGTAACTTCCGAGAACATGCCGACTTCGTACCATTTCCGACCGAGCGTCGCTATGCGTGCCTTTTTCTTGTAGTGGTTGTATACTTGTATGTTGATGATTCGAGGACATGGTGAGAACCTTTCACAATCGCGGTCCCCTGTTTGTATATCATGTGCAAACCAGATGTCATGCAAAAATGGATGACCATGAGTATGTCGTCGGTGCTCCCTCGTAAGACTTTAAAAGTTTCTGATAAATTTATAATTTTTCCCTTAAATCTCATTTTGTTGATATATCTTAGATAAAATGCGGCATGTTCACAGATTTCAAAGCTCAGTGATAAGGTGTGTGGGTAAGTGGGTTATGTTACTATCACAAACCAGGAATACAATCCTCTTGTAGATTGGTTTATCTATTTTTAGTACTAGTACAAACCAGGACGTTCTCATTAGTGACAGTGGGCACATTTTACCAGTAGCTAGAACATTCACTGGTCAAAGCAAACTTAAAGGTATTATTCTATGTTAGGAGTGATGAGTTTGAATAGATTAGGTGATACCAAACATAGAGCTGACCTAATTATAAAGCGAAATCTGGTTACTTTTTATCGGGTTTTGGCATCATCTCTAGATAATTATAAATGCTTAACTCATTGAAAACGTTGTTGCAAAATTCTACTTGAATTAAGTTATTTTATCTGTTCAATAAAGATTGCAAAATATGTTTTTTTTAGAATAAAGATTGTAAAATATGTAAACCTTTCCGCAGAAGTCTCTAGCGCATCCAGAATTCTACACCCATGCTCTTTATTGAATCCTATCTCCCATCATAGACATTACCCATATTCTCCAGAATCCTTTTTGATTATACGAGTCTGTATATATATATATATATGCTTGATATCAACACATAGTGGTCAATGTTCACCGGTTCAACAGGCGTAAGTCTATAAACTCCATAGCATCATCATCTATGTTTGAACCGAAATCGGTGCTGTGCAGGAGATAGACAGATTTCGATGGTGGGGTTAGGAGAGGTCTTCATTCTAAGCTTGAACTGGATGGATGGAGAGTAAGAGAGAATAAAAAGGGGTTAAATGATTATGGCTGGACCCGGTGAAGGGATGCCTAAGTACCCCAAATGGGGATCAAGCCAATCGTAGTTCTACAACGATGGGATCACAAGTGCTTAGATGAAAGCATGTGGAGAGATGTTTCTCTCTCTCTAGAAATAGAGAGAGGATGGAAAAAGGCTCCCAAAAGTCCTTTTAGAAGAAGAGTGAGTCCTTATTTATAGAAGGAAGAGGTCTAGGGTTTCCTAGTCACCTCATTTAAATGGACTGAGCCCATTATCTTATAGGCCTTGTTGGGGGCAAAGCTCATGTCCAACAGTAAGCCCCCCAGTTCGTTGAGAGAGATGAAATTGATCTCTATGAATTCTACGAAGAGGGTTTATAAGAAAATAGACTCAGTGCTTTTACATTTGATGACCCAAGCGAGTAGTACATTTACTAGGCGAGTTGACTGGAAAACTCATGCCTAGGGCGCGAGTTGTACTCTCGCTAGGGAAGTTTACTATGAACTCGTCCCTAGAAGCAGTAACTCGGCTAGTAACTCGTGCTTGAGCGAGGGAGAGTAGATGTACTCTTACTAGGCGAGTTGAGTGTAAACTCGTGCCTAAAGAAAGGCAAGTTTACTAAACTCGTGCCTAGATAGAGGCGAGTAGTACTTTTACTAGGCGAGTTGGCTAGTGAACTCATGCCTAGGACGCGAGTTGTACTCTCGCTAGGGGAGTTTACTATGAA
>NC_027750.1:24450152-24470566 GCF_000695525.1 Brassica oleracea var. oleracea | reverse complement strand
TAGAAGCAGTAACTCGGCCAGTAACTCATGCCCGAAAAAGAGAGAGTAGTTGTACTCTTACTAGGCGAGTTGAGTATAAACTGTGCTTGGAGAAAGGTAAGTTTATTAAACTCGTGCCTAGACAGAGGCGAGTAGTACTTTTACTAGGCGAGTTGGCTAGTGAACTCATGCCTACGCGAGTTGTACTCTTGCTAGGGGAGTTTACTATGAACTCGTCCCTAGAAGCAGTATCTCGGCGAGTAACTCATGCCCGAAAAGAGAGTTTTCCGACCTAATGCCTAGGAGCCGTATCTGGGCGAGTAACTCATGCCTAGTGAATCTGAGTTTACCGAACTCATGCCTAGTGAAAGGCGAGTTGAATGTAAACTTGTGCCCGATACAAAGCGAATTAAACATAAACTCATGTCTACTAAGAGGTGAGTTGAATGTAAACCCATGTCTAGTAAAAGACTGGTTTATTAAACTTATTCTTAGTGATAGATGAGTTTATGTCAAATTCATGCCTAGTGAAAGGCAAGTTTATTGTAAACTTGCGCCGAAAATAGGACAAGTTTTACTCGTGCCTCGACGTATACCCAAGCAAAAGGGGAAATGCAATAAATATACTTTTTGACGAGTAAAAATGATGCACGAACTGCCGTACCTGGTCATTTACTCTCGACGAGTAAAAGTGACGAGCAACGCGAGTGTCATTCTCGACGAGCTATTGAATTGGTGACAGTTCTTGACGAGTCCGACTTCGTTAGCTCGAACAGAGCTGATCTTCTGACCGACCGAATGACGCTTTTTCATTTGTGATGTTGCGATGCTCGACACGGCATGCATGCGTGCATGAGTGTAGTTACGTAGTTATGGCATTCTTTTCTTTTTGCTGTTTATTGCGTGATTGTTGTTCGGCAACTAGCAGCCACCGATGATGAAGCTTGAACGGGGGCACGTGAACCGGGCTTTGAACTCTTGCGGAGCTTGCCGGTTATGGCTTGCTCGTCGAAGAGCTTGCTGGAAGAAGCGAGGCCTTGTTTGAGAGCTTTAGCTCGGCAATACCATGATGGCTTGAATCCGAACTCTTTGAGGTGTCTCATCTCCATTGTTCTCTCAGTTGCGCCGAGTAAAAGAGAAGCTTGCGGCGAGAGACGTATCTGGTATCGGCTTAATCTCGAGGAGAGTCTTGACGAGGAGACGTCTTTGTAGTTGAGGAGAACGTGGTGAAGGAGCTCAAACTCTCGGGAACAAGATGCTGAGAAAACGATCGTGACAAACCTGATGAGACATTGGGACTTTCGAATATCATGCCTTGATCCCAGCAGGTCGCGCGCAAGCTTGATGGTGAAGTCCCGAAAAGAAAAGAGCTGAATTCGCCATTGATGGAGCTCGAGCTTGAGCTGAACGTGCAAGCCATTTTTTTTAATGATGTCGTTACGGTGTTGATGACTTGACGAGTTATGGACAGAGGCAACTTGATTCTTAGAGTTGATGAACATTAACCCTTAGAGCATAAGCTTTTAGCCGGCTAGAGCTTAAGTTGGTGAAGCTTTTAGTCGGCATAAGCTTTGTGACGAGAGACAGTGAAAGCTATTGTCGAGGTGCCGAGCAAGTTGATGAAAATGAAGCTTCACGCTCAAGCGCTCTTGTCAGACGTCTCTCCTTAATGGATCTGGTGCTTGGGCCATGGTAAATAATATATGGCCCATGCGGATTTCACTCGGCCATTTTGTCGTCGAGGACAAATGACGAGTAACGGAGCTTCAAGTTGGCGACGAGAGACAGAGCTGGTCGGTGATCTTTTTGTCGTGTAAGATTTTACTCGGGAGCACCTGAACCGGTAATTGAAACGATCGAAATCGTTTTGACTGTGCCGAATGATGAGATGAGACGAGATGAACTTTGAACTGAGGCGCATGAGAAGGGCTTGCTCTTGAGGAATTTGTGCCGGTTGCGGCATGCTCGTCGGGCCGACCATGACGGCCTACGTCTGAAAATAGTTTTAAGACGTCTCGTCTCCATTCTTCTTCTCATCATGGAGAGATTCGACATTGAGTGCTTGTGCCGAGTAAAGCACATGACGGAGGTGACGTTGCTTTCGCTGTTGCTCGGGAACTGAGTGAGCTCAAGCTTTGTTCCAAGCGGGACGTTGCTTCGACCTCTTGATTCCCGAGAGATGGTTTCCGAGCATGACTTGACGAAATATCTCGAATGAATGCTCGTGATACCATGAGCTTCAGCTTTTCGTTGGCATAAGCATTTGTCGGCAAGATCTGAGAACGAGTGCTGTAATAGCATGTCAACCGCTCGCTCGACTACCAAGATCATCCCGTGATTGCTACTGCCCGAGAAGTCGACAAGATCACGTAAAGATTGGATTCGCAAACGGCTGCCTTTACCAAGATCTTGTGGGCTTCGTGGTGTCTTGATCGGCGAGCTTATGCGATGAGCGACAAAACGAGGTGACAAAGATCATAGTTGGTGTATAACCTTGAAGTCGTCGTTGTGCTTTCAATTGGCATAAGCTCTCGATCGGTGACGGTCAGCTCGATAGCAATGACGTCTTGTTGGTGATGGCGTCTTGCATAAGGCGACGAGATTAACTGATGATTGCCGAGTAACCGAGTTACTAGAGGTAACGTAATCACGTGATAAACTTTAGCCAGAAACAGAATCACGAGTTGAGGAGTTGGTGAGTCAAAAATCTTCGCCGATGATGGGAACGACAAAAGATGAGCTGTCGTTCAGTCGAGATCATCAAAATAATCATTTACTCGTTTTTTTATCGCGTAAGAAAGGTTTCCATTTACTCGCCATGGGTTTGATTGGCTGAAGTCTATTGGGTCTGGTGTGGGCCTCAATCCTTGATCTGATCAAGCTTTCACGAATTGAAGTCTTCGGCATAATGATTGTACGCTGATAAATGAACCAACAAATTCATTTTTTATTGCCGAGGGAAATAAAGCATGGTAGGTCTCACTCCTTTTTATTGCCGAGGGAAATAATAAGCGACGACAGAACGGTCAAGTGTCGAGTGACGACTAAACGGTCGAGCGACGACAGAACGCTTAAGCGACGACAGAACGGTCAAGTGTCGAGTGACGACTAAACGGTCGAGTGACGACAGAACGGTCAAGTGTCGAGTGACGACTAAAAGGTCGAGCGACGACTAAACACTCAAGCGACGACAGAACGGTCAAGTGTCGAGTGACGACTAAACGGTCGAGCAACGACAGAACGCTTAAGCAACGACATAACGGTCAAGTGTCGAGTGACGACTAAACGGTCGAGCGACGACAGAACGCTCAAGCGACGACAGAACGGTCAAGTGTCGAGTGACGACTAAACGGTGGAGCGACGACAGAACGGTAAAACAAAACTGTCAAGTGACGACTAAACGGTCAAGCGACGACAAGCGGCCAAGTGACGAGAAACGGCCAAAAGTGACGACCAAACGGTCGAGTGACGACCAAACGGTCGAGTGACGACCAAACGGACTCTAGAACGGTCAAGTGTCGAGTGACGACTAAACGGTCGAGCGACGATTAAACGCTCAAGCGACGACAGAACGGTCAAGTGACAACTAAACGGTCAAGTGACGACAAAACTGTCAAGTGACGACTAAACGGTCAAGCGACGACAAGCGGCCAAGTGACGAGAAACGGCCAAAGTGACGACCAAACGGTCAAAGTGACGACCAAACGGTCGAGTGACGACCAAACGTACTCCGAGTTCAATCTTTTTCGAAGATACTTCCCCATGTCCCACGGTGGGCGCCAATTGTTTGAACCGAAATCGGTGCTGTGCAGGAGATAGACAGATTTCGATGGTGGGGTTAGGAGATGTCTTCATGCTGAGCTTGAACTGGATGGATGGAGAGCAAGAGAGGATAAAAAAGGGTTAACTGATTATGGCTGGACCCGGTGAAGGGATGCCTACGTACCCTAAATGGGAATCAAGCCAATCGTAGTTCTACAACGATGGGATCAAAAGTGCTTAGATGAAAGCATGTGGAGAGATGTTTCTCTCTCTCTAGAAATAGAGAGAGGATGGAAAGAGGTTCCCAAAAGTCCTTTTAAAAGAAGAGTGAGTCCTTATTTATAGAAGGAAGAGGTCTAGGGTTTCCTAGTCACCTCATTTTAAATGGACTGAGCCCATTATCTTATAGGCCTTGTTGGGGGCAAAGCCCATGTCCAACAATCTAGCCGACCAGCTCTTATCAACGACGCAAGAGTAGTGTTCAGGACCAGATTACTATTCGTATATTCGGAAAACCGAACCGGTTAATATAATAAGTTTAGATTTCTCTACTACTTCAAGTAGGTTAACATATGTAGATTATTTAACCCTAAAGCTAAACAATCTTTCTGTAATCTTTGTGACATAAACAAGCGTGGATACTCATCATGCCGAGCGGGAGAAGCGACTCTGCCGTTAAGCTAATTAAATACTCTGAGGAGCTTGTGGATGGAAAACCATTCTACGCCTTTTCCAATTCTCGTCCCGTGAAGGCTTTGAACCGTGAACCTGCTGGTCACGCCTTCCACTCAGCTGCTCTCAAACTTCTTGGCTGTGCAGAGAAACCTAGCGCTGGTGAAGGTAGCAATAAGAAAGTTGGTGATGATGATAAAGAGGAGGAGTATTCTTTTCCTTCATTCAACCCTTATGCCAACAACAAAGCGAAGAAGAAGAAGACGAAGCCTGGTGCACAGCAACAGCAAGACCACCAACAAGACCACTACGCGTTGTTGGGATTGAGAAACTTGAGGTATCTCGCAACAGAAGATCAGATAAAGAAAAGCTACCGCGAAGCCGCGTTGAAGCACCATCCTGACAAACAACACGCTGCTCTCCTTCTGGCAGAGGAAACGGAAGAGGCCAAGGAAGCTAAGAAAGATGAGATAGATTCTCGCTTCAGAGCGATTCAAGAAGCTTACGAGGTGCTGATGGATCCAACCAAGAGGAAAATATTTGACTCCACTGATGAGTTTGACGACGAGGATTGCTCGCCGCAAGAGTTTTTCAAGGTGTTTGGTCCAGCCTTTAAGAGAATTGCTAAGCTGTCGGCAACGGCGAGTCAGCGTGTAC
The DNA here is from genome assembly GCF_000695525.1 of Brassica oleracea var. oleracea. Classification (NCBI taxonomy): domain Eukaryota; kingdom Viridiplantae; phylum Streptophyta; class Magnoliopsida; order Brassicales; family Brassicaceae; genus Brassica; species Brassica oleracea. Next base: position 24,465,496 of record NC_027750.1, on the reverse strand, counting down.
CGGATTTGGGAGATGAGAACACAAAGCTCAAAGACGTTGAGAAGTTCTACAGCTTCTGGTACGGTTTCAAGAGTTTGAGAGAGTTTCCTGACGGAGGAAAGCATGACCTTGAGAAGGCAGATTCGCGCCAGGAGCGGAGGTGGATGGAGAGAGAGAATGCCAAAAAAACCGCAAAGGATAGGAAGGAGGACGACGTTCGAATCCGGAATCTAGTGGACAATGCGTATAGAATAGACCCCAGGATCGCGAAAAGAGAAGAGGAAGACGAGGCCAAGAAGCAGCGGAAGAAAGAAGCGAAGGTTATGGCTGAGAAGAAGCGGGAAGAGGAAGCCGCCGAGAAAGAGAAGAGGAGGAAAGAAGAAGCAAAAGAATCCGCCGAAAAACTAAAGAAAGATAAGGAGAAAGAGAGGAAACTCTTACTCAAAGAGCGTAACCGTCTTAGAACTCTCTCAGCTCATGTCCTGGCTCAGCGTCTCCTCTCCAAGGAAGATGTAGAGAATCTATGCATGTCACTAAACATCCAGCAGCTGCAGAGTCTATGTGATACGATGGGAAACAAACAAGGGATAGAGTTAGCAAAGGTGATCAAAGAACACGAAGCCAACTCTAAAGCTAAAGAAAATGAGAAAGCCAACTTTAAAGAGAAAGAATGTGAGAAAGCCAACTCTAAAGAGAAAGAAAGTGAGAAAGCTAACGGTGGTGACGACGCAGAGCCTACTAAATTAGATAACACTCAGAAGAAAGAAAATGAGAAAGCAGACGGTGACACAGAACCTACTAAATTAGATAACATTCAGAAGAAGCAACTATGGAGCAAAGAAGAGATTGATAAGCTGAGAAAGGGAATAATAAAATACCCAAAGGGGATATCTCGGAGATGGGAGGTTATATCAGATTACATTGGTACAGGGAGAACCGTGGAGGAGGTTCTTAAAGCAACTAAGACCGTTCTTCTCCAGAAACCAGATTCTGCCAAGGCGTTTGACACATTCCTGGAGAAAAGGAAACCTACAGTTTCAATCGCGTCACCTCTCTCCACAAGAGAGGAGGAGCTTGGAGAATCTCTACCAATGGCAAACAATGGTGAAGCAAGTGGGAGTTCAGACGCAGATGGTTGGTCGAGCGTGCAAGAAAGAGCTTTGGTTCAAGCTTTGAAGACGTTTACTAAAGAGACGAGCCAAAGATGGGAGAGAGTAGCTGCGGCTGTTCCTGGTAAAACGATGGTTCAATGCAAGAAGAAGTTTGCTGAGCTTAAGGAACTCATCAGAAGCAAGAAAACTGGAGTCTAAAGGGGAAAACATAATTGGAGAATTTTGGGTTTTAATATTTTCGAGTTCTTTATGTATTGAGTCACTAGCATATATCATATATGTTTTACCTAATCTAACGTCCATAAATCTTTCTCTCAACTATAACAAACCGTAATTAAGTAGCGAGAAAAATACAGAAAGATTAAGTTGTGATGTTGTTCATTTTTGTTACAAGGACCAAACAGGAGGCATGTAAGCCCATGGGAAAGAGAGACCCAAAGCCTCCTTGTGCTTGACCTAATGATGACCCAACAGTCACGTAACTATTTCCAATGTCTTGACCACCAAGAAGAAGCGTAAGGGCATCACTCATGCTGCTCTAGGTAAACAAGCTGGTATCAATCATCCCAACATACGGCATCAGAATCTGTGGCCACGGGAATAAAAATCACAACTACAATGATGCAATGTTTCAATATGTTTGCTTCAAATTAATGTATGATTTCTGATTGCGAGAGAATCCGCTTTATGCAATTCATCTGCCATCCATGTTACTTGTGTGACTAAGAGCTAAACTTGTAGATGCATATACAAAGCAAGAAGTCTCTCCTCAAGCTCCAAAACAGGATTTAGAAAATTGTGATTAATTATTTCATCAAGTAAGACTTCACATCACATGCATGCTGAATATTTTAACATCTTAACTTATCCGAGACATTTGAATATCTTTTCTAGACTAGATCGAACGACATTGGATTTCGATTTTTTTTTTTACAACTTCCGATACAATTTGATATTTGCCAATATTCGTAATTTTTTGGGGGTCAACGAACTATATTTCATTAACTTCATTACTAGCTACATGATATCAACTACATCCTCTGTCTAGTATTTTAAAATCGTTTTTTTTTTCATACTCGATCACCTTTTGTAGCAATGCTGAAAACATATTCATGTATTTTGTTGTTCATTTATCTAATTCAAAAGGTAAGCCAAGATCTTTTCTTTTCTTTTCTGAGAGCTAGTCCAGGATCAATATTGCAATATAAGAAGAGTCAACTATACTAGCTTCCTTTGCCAACTTGTTGTATGTGCTATTACCATACACGACACATGCATAGCCAAAGTGAAAAAAACATCAACATAGTAAGAAGTCGAGTCATGGGCAAAAATGAGTTCGCCCTAGAGAGAAACTCTTTCAGACCCGCATCCCAAGGCGCCTCCGATGGATCTTCCCTGCTTCAGCCACGCTGTTCCTTCCTCCTCCCTCTGAAGCAGCCATGCTCCTCTCCATGGCTATGATGGTCACTACTCCTCCGTCATGTATCCGGCCCCCTCCAGATCCGCCGCCGTCGTCGTGTTTGAACGTCCCGTTTGAAGGTCTCTCTCCCGTCATCCCTCCGGAACCACCAGACCCTCCAAACGTTGCTCTCCTCCCGATGTTACTCTCCTCACACCGCTCCTCCGCTCACCATGTTCCTTTCCGGGCCGGATTTCACCACGCCGTCGCCGTTTCCTCTATACTTCCTCTCGTCCCTGTTGCGTCTCCTCTTGGTGTTAGAAACGCCGGAGCTTCTCAGCTCGAGGGAGGCCTCACCGGATCTGGTCGTTCTCACCTCTTCGATTATATGCATCGCCAGCCAGATCTAATACCTGCTACGCCACCGCCTCCTGGACGAGTCACTACCGGACGTGAGACTAGCTCTCCGCTGCGTAGTCGCGCCTCTCCTATGCAATCACCACAAGAAGCTCGCTCATCTGAAAATCCTGACTCTAGCTCGTTCATTCAAAGCTTGTTTGAGTCCGACGACTGGCAATTTGGCGTTTGTTCGGCCAAACCTTCATGGTTCCTTCATGGTAATGCTGGAACTAGAAGCTCTTGTCTTAACTCATTGCTCATCGTTGCTTTAGAAGTTCTCGTCAAGTCTCATTATTTTCAATGTCGTGGATATAGTCATCTGCTCATTACTGGATTCACATAGTCCATCTATTCTAGTCAATGCCAAATCAAGTCAGTTAGGACTTTGTTTTCTATACGGTCATGGAGCTTCTCACCAAAATCTCTTGTCGGTCATCATTCCAACCGTTGCTAACAGGTGTATCAACGTCGTTTTCGACTATCAGTTCGCTTTAGGGAAAAAGATGAAGTTTCTCCATGGGACTCTTTATACCGCTGAGCTTGACTCGCCCCTTGAAAGCTCTATCTTTCAATGTTTTGTAATGCTTTTTATTATCATCCCACCGTCGAGCATGGCTTCGGGATCTTCTACTTTGATTGTAAACTTTGTTGCTCTCTGAGCTTTTATAATATAAGTTGTGAAAAAAAAAAAGTAAGAAGTCGAGTCTTCTATACTCTCCTCTCTCAGTGAGCCTAAAATTGCTTAACTATTCGTTGGTTCTGATTCGGTTTTCTTGGTTTAGTTTGTAACCAAACCATAACCGGAATCTGGTTCGTACTAAAATTGTTTAGAATATTATCTGGTTTTCGAGTTTCTCTTATATCATCTCCAAAGATGAACACTTCCTAATCCTTATTGACATTTCTTTCTCATTTCCTCCTTCCAACAACTCGCAGCACTGTCTCCTTGGTGCCTATCAACAAAAAAAAAATATAACTATAAAGCTTCAAAACATAATTTCACATAAAACCAATATGTAATAAAATTAAAAACACTAACCTTTTTCCAATACTCAGGATCCATCTTCATTGAAGTCACCAATATCCTCTTCACTTTGTTAACCCGAGTATGCTCACTCTTTTCACAATGACCATAGTTCTTATCCCCTACGCTATACCAAGTTTTCGTCCCACTACCCCTCACATCCTCTGCTCCGTCCATGAAATAAGTGACGGGACGCTCACAAGGGTCAGGCTTCAAGGGCCGGGTGTTAAACGTGAAAGGCCCATCTCTAAAAGACCGCCAGGTTTTGAAAGTCTGCAACGGCGTTTCCAGGTCTTTAGTGGTTAAAAAGTATGTGTATATCTGAATGGAGTATCCCCACGAGATGGATATGGACCATTGACGCTTGTGGTCATGGCAGTTAATCTGTTGGAGTATTCTATGCGGGTCTAAGGTGTAAGGTTTCACAAGGGTTTGTAACGACTCGATGGGGGTTTTGTTAGGGAATAATGGGTCTAAGTATTCGAGGTGATGCAGTGATACAAGCGGTGCGAGGGGATGCGCCGATAGAAACCCGTATGGATCTCCTCTTATGTCAAGCTGCAAATTTATTTGTTTTCAACACAACAAAGAACGTTGTTAGTACAAAACACACACTATGTTAATAATGGTATATCTAAATACTTACAACAATCTTAAATATTTAATTAGAAACAGAGTTACCATTTTTCTTTTTTGGACAAAAACAGAGTTACCATTAACAAAAATAATCTTTGACAAAAAAATTTTTACAGGAAACATAGATTAGAAGCAAATTAAAGAAAGCAGATAGCTAGGTATAAAGATGAAACTTGAGTCCATCGGTTTCAAAAAATGTTTTCATATTTAAAATATTTATTTCTTAAGAAGTAGTATATCATAACGACAGAATCACGTGCTCTAAAAATAAATTTAAACCCCCAATAAATAAATAAATAATTTGTTTGCCAACAATCATGGACCACAAGCAACGGATGACCATTCATAAAACAAAACAAAAACGGTAGGAGAGCATTCATCTAAGCGTAAAACTGTCACACTTCAGTTTGTTTCATTAATTAAACGTGTATGTAAGTCAGATTAGCGAGGCTAACGTGTCTATCAGTAACGGACACTAGTCTTCTTATTTAAGTCAACAATTGTGTGACTTTATTCAATAAACCAAATCCTAATAAATGCTTTTCTCAACACTCACCTAAGTGATTATTAGGTTTGACTCTATTCCAACCTCTATTCATTCATATATAAAATTCATAAATCCACGCAAATCTAGCAATTCTCATTCTCAGTATCGAAAACTTTTTTGAATTTTGTCGGGGCTCCAACAAACGATTGGGACACGTGTAATCCAAACAACCAATCAAAAAAACAGAAAACACACCTGGTGAAACCCGCGTTCTTCGGTGAACGCAACGCCAATCTCGCTAACGCAAGCCGCGATCCTCTGATCCGAGCCGTAGAAGTAGAAATACCGCTGCAGACACCCGTCCATCGCGGCGGCCAAACGCGCCGCGAGCGGGCGGCTGATCGCGAACCCGCCGCCGCCGAACGCCATGTCGTAGTCGTGCATCACGTCCTGCTCCACGCTCTCCGAGTTTCCGCCGACGTACCACATCTCCTCGTGGTCGTACTTCGAGAGAGCCTCGACGAGGTTCTCCGCGAAGAAGACGGTGTCGTCGTCTCCCATCACGAACCACCGCACGTCGGGGAGATTCAGCCTGTAACTATCCAAGACCACGCGAGCGATCCGAACCGCCGCTCGTGAGCTGGAGAATCTGAACCGAGTCCAGCTTTTATCGGAAACTCGAGCCGGAATCGAGAACCGGTTATCTGAATGATTTTTATTGATCATAACCGGTTTATCGAGCCAGACGAATCCACGTGTGGAGTTGCTCCACCACAAAGAGGTGTACCGGCTCCTATCGAGCCAGGTCTCAGCTGCTCCGGCGATGCAGAACTGGATGTGAGAGATATTGATCGGACCGGTGGATATCGTCGGCGGTGTAGCTAGTGCTTTCTGAGATACGGCGGGGAAACGGAGACCGTAGGAGTAGGGTGCGGAGGAGGATGAGAAAGTGGCGCGAAGAACGAGAGAGACGGAGACGATGAGGCACGTGAGGATGGAGAAGCGAGTGAAGAGCACGAGGTAGTCACGTGGCCGCTCCAGCGTGAAGGTTAAGCTTGAAAACTTCAGGGCCTCGTGGTGGTGGCCGAGCTCTCCACCGCCGCGATTCAGTTTCATCACCGGAGATCACTTGATTTTCTCAGTTACCGTCTTGCGTACGCCGCGGGAACGAAGCTCTGGTTGAACTTTACGAAAGTACCCCCAACGGTGGCTAAGATTATTTAGTGGCTGAGATTATTTATTTTTAGTAGTTTTTTTTTTGGGTTTTCCCCTTTTCAGGAGTGACAACTCTGCGATAAACATATTTATATATATATATAAATGGGAGAAGAAGATGGAGACAGTGTATGAAACCACTCAAATGACGGAGATAACCTCAGTCAACGATGAGAAGACTTTCAAATATATGTCAATATATTTTAAATCAGGTTTCAAACTATAATAGAACCGCAAAAGCAAATGCGTATTTGTTAAACCTAACGTGTTTATTATTATGGGATATATAATTGTGTTTTGTGTTTTTTTTTTTGTGAAAAAATTTAAAATGTGTGTTTGAGCTTTTTTTTTTGTGAGCAAAATGTGTTTGAGGTTAAAGATGAGGAAACCTATAAATTAATTACTAAGAGTAAATAAAGGAAAAAATACCAAATAAGAGAAGAAGTAGGACTTGTTATATATAGAAGTATATAAATAGAAAAAAGAAAAAAAAGAGTTTTCTCTTTTTGTAATCACGACTAAAGAATGGCGACAGCGGCGACTAGGGTTCTGAAAGAAAATCCGGAGCTTTCTCGCTAGATCTACGTCGTGCCTTGCAATCAGTTTCGATTGACCTAAAGATTCGAAGCTGCAAACCTTTCACTGAGATCTCCATTACGTAAAGTTGACTCCTTTCGAGCAAGGGATGGGAGATTAAGGGGATACAGTAGCGAGTATAGTCTCTGGGAAGGTCTAAGGTGTAGATCCAACCCGGGGTGAGCTTTCATTAAGTCCTAGTGACTTCTTTTCTTTGGAATAGGGTGTGAAGAATCTCGGGGTAAAAACAGAGAAGGATGAATAGATTTCGCAAGAAGAAAGAGCCGTCCTTAATGGAAGAGCTAAAGGAACTGGAACTTCTGGATGAAGGCGAGATGGTGGATATCCCAGATCTGGAGGTTGAGGATCTGATTGAGGAAAACACACTAAGCATTATTGTGAGATGCCTCAACCCTTTTGTGCACAAGGTAGGAGGTCTAGTAAAGGCATTACCACCCATATGGGGGATGGAGGATAGAACTCAGGGAAGGGTTGTAGGAGAAGATAGGGTTCAGTACACCTTCAGATCGGAGAACGACCTAAAGTTTGTTCTGTCAAAAGGTCCATGGTTTGTTAATGGTTGGATGGTGGCCATGGATCAATGGACACCAAACCCACAGGAAGATTTCTTAAAAAGGATAACTTTCTGGATTCGAATTAGAGGACTTCCCATCCACATGCTGAAGAGGCAAGTGGTAGAAACATTACTGGATCCTTTGGGGAAGGTCGAAGCAGTGGAGCTGCACGCAAAGAACTCTAACTCCCTAGAGTACGTAAGAGCCTTGGTCAAGATCAATACGGAAGAGCCACTGCAGTTCAGAAGAATAGCCAGATTCAAATCAGGAGCCACGTATCCAACGGAGTTGGAGTATGAAAAGCTTCTCAAAGTTTGTTATGGATGCAAAAGGCTAACGCACGACCAGACCAAGTGCCCTCATCAGATCCTCGCAGTGGAAGAAGGGGAGTTGGAAGGTAGAGATCGAGCCAAGGAATCCAACCTAAGGAAAAAACTAAAGGAAAAGGAAACAAAAGCCAAAGAGAGTCTCCAGAGACCTTCAACAAAAGGAGCTGCTAAAGGAGTGGTTATTAGTGGCCCCTCTCCCTCTACAAGCCAAGCAAGGAATAGTGTGAAAGGCCGTGGAAATCTAAAGGAGGATAAGAGTAAGGGAAGAAAATAGCCTCAAAACATCGGCTGGAGTGGCAACAGAAAGGAGGTAAGGAGGGCTCGGAGAAAACGAGAAGCACTGAGGAGTCCACAGCAAACCCGCGGAGCTCAGGAGAATACAGTGGGACCAAAAGTGCTACTACGGAGGTAGGAGGCCAGGGACATTCACCTGCAACCAATGCGTCTGGCTTAGTTTTCAACAGATTGGGGGGCTTGGAGGAAGTGTGGGGTTCAAAAAGGAACAGAGGAAAGAGAGAAGAACCTAGCTCTCCAGCTGATCTACGTATGAAACTAAGTGGCGCTTCTTCAGGAGAAAAGGGTGATGGCAAATCGAGTAAAGGAAGCCGTAGTCCTCCCTCTGTTTTCGAACGTCTGGGGAGCCAGGGAACTATCACACCTGGTTTTACCCGAAGCATAGAAGACTCTCGTACATCAAAGAAGAGAAGACTAAGCAGTAGTGATGAGAGAAACCCAAAGAAAGCTAGGAGAAACTCATCTGAGAAGAAGAAATTATCTCCCTCAGTATTTCAAAGGTTGGGAGAGACAAGGTGTGATAACGAAGGAAACAACCAGGAAGAAGCACATCACTCTGCTCTAGTAGCAGTGACCACTCCGGTCCATTCTGCCAATATGGCAGCCAAAGTCCCCGTCCATTCTGTCCAAAGGATAGCATTGGAAAGTGGATACAATCTGAAAGAAGGGTTGATGGGTAATACCAACCCTTCGAGGTCAATATGAGAATATTAAGTTGGAACTGTCAGGGGTTGGGGAATACCCCGACAGTTCGACATCTACAGGGAATACATGGTCAGTATTTCCCTGAGATAATATTCCTCAGTGAGACCAAGAGTAGAAGGTGTTATTTGGAGTTTATAGTGGAGAAGATGGGGTTCCATGATGTGATAACTATAGACGCCAGAGGAAAGAGTGGAGGTTTGGCAGTTATGTGGAAGAGTTCATGTACGGTGGAGGTTTTGCAGGCAAATAAGAGGGTGATTGATTTGAAGGTGCAGTGGCAGGATCAAATTTTTTTCCTTACCTGTGTATATGGCGATCCGGTCAAGAGTAAAAGGGGAGAAGTATGGGAACGGATTTCACGGATTGGAGCAAATAGAAAAGGGGCTTGGATGCTGATAGGAGACTTTAATGAGCTGATTGATCAATCCGAAAAGTCAGGAGGAGCAGTAAGGGAAGATCGAGAAGGGCAAGAATTCAAGCAGCTACTGCTTAACTGGGGTCTCTGGGACATTAAATACAAGGGGAACCCGCTATCGTGGGCAGGGAAAAGAAACAACATGTTGGTGCAGTGCAGACTGGATAGAGCAGTAGCAAACCAGGAATGGTTGGAGGCTCACCCACAAGCAGCTACCTTCTACCTCCCAAGAGTTCAGTCGGACCACAGTCCGATCATTACCTCCTTGGATGGTCATCAAAGGAAGAAATTCACAAACTTTAAGTATGATCAGAGGTGGGTTAATAGGGAAAAGTTTGTAGAGACAGTTGAGAAAAGCTGGAGAACACACAGCAGTGGCCAGGGGAATCTCATGGGTAGAATCTCAGCGTGCAGGAAAGACATCTCCCTGTGGAAGAGGCAGGTGAAGCCTAATTCAGCGATGAGAATCCAGGAGCTAAGCTTTAAAATTGATGAAGCGACTAGGCAGGAGAACTTCAAGAAAGAGGAGCTGGAGAATCTAAGGAAGGAACTATCTGAGGAGTATTACAACGAGGAGGTTTTCTGGATGCAGAAGAGCAGACTCACGTGGCTGAGATCGGGGGATTTAAACACGAAGTTCTTTCATGCAGTCACGAAGAATATGAGAGCACAAAATAGAATTAAGAGCTTGACTGATGATGAGGGAACGGAGTGGTTTGCTGATAAGGACCTGGGGAGAGTCGCTGAAATGTACTTTAAGTCTCTCTTCGCGTCAGAGGATGTAGGATTGGACCTGATAGAGTGGCAGGAGATGCCGAAGCTAGTTACCCCGGAGCAAAATATCCATCTAATGAAGCCAGTGCTGATGGAGGAGGTCAAGAGAGCTATTTTTGATATAAACCCAGGCAAATGCCCGGGACCTGACGGGATGACTGGATTTTTCTTCCAACAGTTCTGGGAAACAAGCGGAGAGGAGGTAACTGCTATGGTTCAGAAGTTCTTTAGAACTGGAGTTTTGGAGGAAGAGATGAACGACACTAACATCTGTCTGATCCCCAAAACAATAACAGCAAAGAAAATGTGAGAGTATAGACCGATAAGTCTGTGTAACGTGGCATATAAGGTGGTCTCAAAGCTGATGGCAAAAAGACTAAAGAAGGTGCTGCCTAATGTTGTATCAGAAACGCAGGCAGCTTTCGTGGAAGGACGCCTTATTTCAGATAACATTCTCGTCGCACACGAGTTGCTGCACGCACTCAGCTCAGATAATAATTGTGCCTTAGAGTTTATTGCAATCAAAACCGATATCTCTAAGGCTTATGACCGCGTCGAGTGGTCTTTCTTAGAGAAAGCAATGGAGGCAATGGGATTCTCAGAAGAATGGAGAAGACTTATTATGTGTTGTGTGTCGTCTGTGAGGTATAAAGTCATGATCAATGGATCACCGTTTGGACAGATAACGCCTACAAGAGGTTTGAGACAAGGCGATCCGCTCTCGCCGTATCTCTTTGTGATGTGCACAGAAGTTCTAGTCCAGATGCTGAAACGCGCTGAACAGATGAAGAAGATCTCAGGACTACGTGTTGCAAGAAGAGCCCCCTTGGTATCTCATCTTTTGTTTGCTGATGACAGCATGTTTTATTGCAAGGGTTCAGAGGAGGAGTTGAATCAGGTCTCTCAGATACTTCCGAACTATAGTATGGCATCAGGGCAAAGAATCAATCACCAGAAGTCTAACATTTATTTTGGGAAGCACATACCAAGCTGCAGAAGAGAAGAGATTAAGCAGAAGATGGGAATAGACTCAACAGGAGGAGAGGGATTTTACCTAGGCTTACCTGAAGCTTTTGGTGGATCCAAAGTGTTCATACTAAGTTACTTGAAGGAGAAGTTAAGTCAACGAGTCCATGGCTGGCAAACAAAATTCCTCTCTCCAGGTGGAAAAGAGATTCTCCTCAAGGCAGTGGCCATGGCGTTACCCACATACACTATGGCATGTTTCCTCCTCCCCAAGTGATAATCAAACAGATCATGGCAATGATGTCTGAATTTTGGTGGAGGAATGGACAGGAGACGAGGGGTATGCATTGGAAGAGCTGGGAGAGTTTATGTCGACCAAAAGCAAGTGGGGGTTTGGGTTTTAAGGACTTGGAGGCTTACAATCTAGCACTACTTGGGAAGCAGCTGTGGAGAATGATTAAAAACCCGAGGTCCCTAATGTGCAGAGTGTTTAAGAGTCGATACTTCAGGAACACAGACCCTCTCAATGCCTCTTTAGGTTCCAGGCCCTCGTACGCTTGGAGAAGCATACATGCAGCGCATAAATTGATTCAACATGGAGCAAGGGTGGTCATTGGTAATGGAAGAGATACAAAGATCTGGCAGGAGAGATGGATAGGAGCAGCTCCAGCCACAATGATCAAGTCAGTGAGACGATCTGAAGGTAATGAGAGGATCAGTCTGGCTGATGATATGAGGGTTAGTGCTCTAATTAGGGTAAACGGAAAGGAGTGGAACCTGGATCTGATAGAGAGACTCTTCACAACGGAGGTACAAGAGCAAATTCTGAAAATCAGGCCAGCTGGGAATTATAGTAGAGATACCTACTCATGGGAGTTTACCAAGACGGGGCACTACACTGTTAAATCAGGTTATTGGGTCCAGACCAACATCGTTGCGCCGGATAAAGAAGTCCAGGAAGTCATTCAACCGAGATTAGATGGTATTTATCAACAAATTTGGGGGTTGGAGACGAGTCCAAAGATCAAGCATTTTCTATGGAAATGCTTAAGCAATGCGCTGCCGGTAATGGAAAATATGGCCTATAGACATATTGCTAAAGACAAATCCTGCAGCAGATGTGGGGGAGAGGCAGAGAGCGTGAATCATTTACTCTTTCACTGCCCTTATGCTCGTCTGATCTGGGCAGTGGCAAACGTGCACATACCTCCAGCTGGTAGATGGTCTGACTCCTTTTATGCTAATCTCTATTAGGTCTTGAATCTAAAAAAAGAGTTCCCTAGAGAGGATGTTGAGGAAGGGTTAGTACCATGGCTGTTGTGGAGATTATGGAAAAATAGAAATGAGTTCAACTTCAGAGGGAAAGACTATGATGCTCGCACAACAGTTAAGAAAGTCTGGGAGGATGTCATGGAATGGAAGAGCAGAAATGAGGTCCAACATGAGGAGGTTAAACAACCCGCAGCAGATACGCCTGAAGTGAAGTGGTCACCACCTGATTCCATGACACTGAAATGTAACACAGATGGTGCGTGGTCAAAGGAAACAGGAGAGGGTGGTGTTGGCTGGTTATTGAGAAATCATCAAGGGCTGCTGCTGTGGGCAGGGGCGAAGAAGATGGTGGCTCTGAGGTCAGCGATAGAATCTGAAGCAGAAGCAATTAGATGGGCAGTACAGACGGTTGCTGGGTTTGGATATAGAAGAGTTCTTGTTGAAACAGATTCACAAATGTTGGCAAGAATGCTCAACGCAGAGGAGGAAATATGGCCGGTACTTGCTCCCATCATACAAGATATCTCGACCTCATTGAACGCAAATGAAGGTTTCAAAGTGCAGTATCATCCGAGGAGTGGTAATAAGTCAGCAAATAGGATAGCGAAGGAGACTTCTACGTTTACGTCCATTGTCCCTAAGTTATATTCTATGGTGCCTATGTGGTTGAATTCATGTGTTTTGAGGCTGATAAGCCCAATGTAAGACTCTGAAGTTTGGATTAATATAAAGTTGTTGTTGAGCCAAAAAAAAAAAAAAAAAGTATATAAATAGAAAGGACTATGTGTGGACTTCTTTTACAGGCATGGGAACACGTATTCGTGGAGTTCACTTATATAGTGTAAACTACGATAAAACTCAACTCACAATTTGTTCTTCCCTTTTACATATTTATAAGATATGCTTTGATGCATTAAGCATCCAATCTTGGTGGCTTGAGTTTGAGGAACAATTAAGCTGCACATGTCGACACCACGTTGTGGATCGTTCAAAATGAGTCCATAAGGAGAAAAACTCTGTCTTGGCCTTCTTGGGTAACAAACTACATGGATAGGAAAGGAATTAATTGCAATGATGCTCAACTAGCATGTTTGTGGTTCTTAACAAAGACCAGCCAAAAACAAGATATAAAGTGGTTTGAAAAGTCTTCTCCAAAATATACTTCCAGATACAGGAAAAAAACGAACCGAATCACACTTAAACGTACAGAGAAACACACAAATCTGCTAGTTTATTGGACTATAAAAATATTGTTTGTTAATGACCCTGGATTTCTAAGAATGCATGCAGCAAAATGAATCAAAGTAAATGAAATATAAGAAAATAGAATTATATTAATTTGAGAGATAAAATGAAGAAAAAATTGCTTAAAATAAGTTGGCCACTAATTTTTTTAAACACTCAATTAAAAATAACATAACATTTGAGTTTAGTGATTATTGTTTAACGTGGAGTTTGATATAATTTATTATAAATTCTTCCTAAACTTTTGTAAATAATTTAAGAAAGTTTTTGTATCACAAATTAAAGTAATTAGAAAAAATTGTTATCTTTTAAGGATAAATTTGAAAAGGTGGTAACAAACTTATGACAAAATTGAAATTTAGAGGAATATTGTTTACTACTATTTTAAACATGCCTTATGTATTAAAGATGAACATAGCATTTTCTCACCTTATCCGAACAAAACCGAACCAAACCAACAAACAACGGGCTGATAACACAAGAAGCCATAGCAGGAAAGAGAAAACGAGAAGAGTTTTTGAAAGACTCGAGACACTTTCTAGGTGGGTCTTGGAGTGGCCCACTCAACCCTGAGGATGAGGTTATCATAACCATAACCATTCAGTTTGTTGATGGCTCGTTGAGCGTCTTCTCTGCTCACGAAATTAACGAAACCAAATCCTCTGCTCACTCCAGTTTTCTGATCAATCGCCACATAGACACGAGTCACAGCTCCAAACGGATGGAAGAGCTCCATCAAATCCGGTTCGCGGGTGTCTTCAGACAAGTTAGTCACACGCACAGAGTTCTCGTCGTTCCTCCTCCTCATGTCCGAACCACCAGCGCTCCTGTCTGCACCTGCTCTCATGCTAGGAGGGACATAAGCGGCCTTGCCGGATCCAGGTGCAGCGGATGCGGTAGATGTTTCCCCCGTGGGTGGCTTGTCGACAAAGACATCGGTGGGTGCGGCTAGATCCTTGTAAGGGCATTTAGATGTCCAGTGATCACCTTTTTTGCCGCATGTCCTGCAAACCATGAGGACTGCACCACCTTTACCCAGCTGAGACAAGTTGTCCCCTGCTGCCTTTGTATCATCTGCTTTGGTACCTGAAACATTACATACCCATTAGACCTGGCTAACATGTGATCGGCTAATTGGTCACCCAAGTCTTTCGTATTACGTAATAAGACTAATGTTATAGTTCCCGCTTCATATAACCAAACAAAACTAATGTAATAACTAATTAAGACTAATCTTTTCGATCGTATAGTCTAACATTATGTAACAAGACTAATGATTTAGCTCATGATTCTTATAAACAAACAAATATAATGTAATAAGACAAATGTTTTAGATTCATATAATCTTAGATTACATAATAAGACTAGTGTGTTAGTTCATGATTCGTATAACCAAACAAAACTAATATGTAATAAGACCAAATGTTTAGATTCGTATAGTCTTAGATTATGTAATAAGACTAATGTTTTAGTTCACAATTCGTATAACCAAACAAAACTAATGTAATAAGACTAGTGTTTTAGCCCTATACCCTAACAAAACTAATGTTTTAGATTTGTATACTCTTAGATTATGTAATAAGACTAATGTTTTTTAGTTCATGACTCGTAAAACCAAACAAAACTAATTTAGTAAGACTAATGTTTTAGATTCGTATAATCTCAGATTATGTAATAAGACTAATGTTTTAGTTCATGATTCATAATAACCAAACAAAACTAATGTTTCAGATTCGTAAAATCTAAGATTATGTAATAAGAATCAACAGACCAGGAGCCCTAGGTCGTTCAAGAAGAATCTCTTCGGTCGAAACCATGGTGAGACGGCTACCAGCGTCCTCATTCGCGGCGTCTCCGAACTTAGGCCAGCTCCTCCGCTCCATGGCTCGTTTGTTGAGCCGCGCGGAAGCTAGCTTTCGGACGCGTGACTTGGTCGTGATCT
>NC_027750.1:24442652-24445152 GCF_000695525.1 Brassica oleracea var. oleracea | reverse complement strand
GAAGCCTAGCTGCATAGTCCTCAGGGAAAAGAGCAAACAAGTTTCTTTCACTCACCCATGTTGATGCCTCAAGTGCTTTAGGGTATTGTTTTGAGTCACAAAGATCCTTGATAAGTTCTCTCATGTAAGAAGGCTCCACTAGGTTCCCTTTCTTGCCCCATTCCACAAGCAACTGACCAATAGGTCTAACCATTTTTTCATTTCTTATGGTTTTAATCATCAGCTTATCTGCCTTCTTAACGAGTCCCTTTTCGCGGTAACCAGAAGCCAACATTGTCGGGATTCGGACATCGAAATCAAGACCAGAGCCATCCCACTCGTTGTAGTAAATCTCCTCTGCCCCACTGAGATCATTAAGCTTCAAGAGAGATCCAAACAAAGCTCTAAACCCATCATTATCTTGCTTCTCTGTCATCTTGTACAAGTCCCATATACGGTAAACGTCTTCTCTCTCTCCAGCTTCACCATATAGCGTCAAGAGTTCAGCATAGGACTCAGGATCTATGTGGTCCTCTTCTGTTCTAAGAAGCATCTCCCTCGCCTTAACCTTGAAACCATTTCTTAGATAAGCCTTTGCCATGTCAAGTGACGTGAGGCAATGCAGCGTTATAGTCCCTTCCCAATGAGCAAGAAGCTTCTCCATTGCCAACAAGTCAGACACAGAAGCATACACTCTCAAAGCAATGTTCACGGTGAGAGTATCAAACTGAACGTTGTTCTCCTTCATCTCTCGCATAATCTCATCGACCTTGTCTCTCTTTCGGACAGAGAAGTAGAGAGACATCATCGAGTTGTAAGGCAAAGGCTTCAAAAGCAAACCTATCTCCCTCATGTTCTTGAAAGTACCTTCAGCTTTAACAAGATCCTTCTTCACCGTGTAACTGTTCAACAAAGCGGTGTAGATCGCTTCACCTCTCTGATTCTCCGGGACGCTCTCAAAGAACTTCTCAGCTTCTTTCAACCCCAACACGTTCTCTATAAGACAAAACCTAGCTGTGAAGTCTTCAGGGATGAGGTTGCATAGCTTATGCTCAATCATCCAGTCAGATACCTCTAGGGCTTGACGAAAACGTTGCGAGTCTCTAAGCTCCTCCACGAGTACTCTCACCATCGAAGGGTTTATTTGCTTACCTTTTTGTTGACGTCTCCATTGTTCAAGAACCCTAGTGATTGCTGTTTTGCCTTCTGAAGCGGCTTCGATACGGCTATGCAGAGTAGTAGTGCTGTGCCTTGGGGAAGACGGTAGGGTTCCGTTTGTGTAGGAGCAGAATAATAGAGTCCTGCTACTGTGAGCGAGGATACTCCTCGTATGGTGCTGGAGATTATGCGACATCATGTTACAGTGTTTGATGACGATGCAACCACAGAAAAGACTACTCTAGCTAGGGTTTTGCTAACTTTTCATTTCAATTTAATAGGGTTTTATATATTCTTTCATTTTTTACAAGTTTACTTCTATACTGTGGAAATATTATAGCTTACCAAAAACAACTCAACATGTATCAATAATTTAATAATTCTAAAGTGAAAGTTTCCATATTTAAATGCCTACTTCTATATTATTGAGAAAAATACAACTTAATAGTAATATAGTAGTGGAAGCCTTGGTCCAGTGGTTTGATTAAGAGTTCATTAATGATTCTACACCAGGAGGTCTGAGGTTCAAACCCCAGAAAACGCAAATTATGCAGATCATGGAAAAAAAAGGTTACAAGAGGTCTTCAGCATGGTGCAAAGGCGTATCATCGAACATGGATCTCATAGGACGGTCCAGAGTGATGCAGTCAGACGTGCATTCTCATATAATGGTAAAATTGTCGGCTGTAGAATCGTCTATGTAATATTTCTCATCGTTGTAATAGCATAATTAATCAGACGTTAAAAAAAAAATAGTAATATAGTAAAATTTTAAGAAAAAAGTTGACGTGAAAAATAATAATGCAGTGGTAATATTGTAACACTATGTAAAAATGTAATGGTGTGTTTTCACAAATTGTATATTTTGTTATAAAATAACTTATGATTTTATAGTATTGAGAAATTTAAATAAGAGTAAATATTTATACCCGTAGGAAAAGATAACACTGATAACAAGAGAAGATTTGTTATTAGAAGGAGAAGGAATTGTGTATTACAATCGATCGAAATGATCGATTTATATAGAAGTGAAAAAGTTGAAGTTACTATGCATGCATAGTGACAGCGGGACCCATATTGATTATAAAGTCAAAAACTTCTGCGCCTCCTCCATTTTCAACACGGCGCTTTTATAACACTCCCCCTTGGGGACCGGTGTCGCTATTATCTCTCGCTTAACGTCTATGTTGCCTCGTTAAAAACCTTTCTAGGAAAACCCAATGGGAAAAACCATAGTAAGGTAAAAAGAGTACAACTACGTAAGCTCCCCCTCGAATGAGCAGTCATAGATCCTTCTGATGACGCATTCCAATGTTACGAACATGTTTTCTGAATACCGAAGTCGGAAGTGATTTTGTGAAGA
>NC_027750.1:24433058-24437784 GCF_000695525.1 Brassica oleracea var. oleracea | reverse complement strand
TATGACAACAAATCATGCGACGGCTCAGCCGATCAATGCAGAATAATAAATAAATTATACGGCGGCTCGGCCGACCAATTAATAATAAACAGAATATAAGGCGGCTCGGCCGACCAATAAATAAATTAAATTACTAGTAAATAATATAAGCGGTATTCCGGCCATTATAACATGATATAAATAATAGTAGAGACGGTATACCGACCATTATAACAGGGTATAAATGATACAAATAAATTTTACCAAATCGCAGAGTGATCGTGCTGATAACGTGTTATAAAATAACTTATGATTTTATAGTATTGAGAAATTTAAATAAGAGTAAATATTTATACCCGTAGGAGAAGATAACACTGATAACAAGAGAAAATTTGTTATTAGAAGGAGAAGGAATTGTGTATTACAATCGATCGAAATGATCGATTTATATAGAAGTGAAAAAGTTGAAGTTACTATGCGTGCATAGTGACAGCAGAACCCATATTGATTATAAAGTCAAAAACTTATGCGGCTCCTCCATTTTCAACACGGCGCTTTTATAACATATTTAACATATATTAACAAATAAAGTTGTGGAGTTTTTGACTAATGTGCTAATTAAATTATTACACGATATTAATATTAAACCATTTTATGTTTTTTTTGGAGAAACCGTATGCTATAACTTTTTCTAAACACATTTTTAATACAAATTATGGAGTTCTACATCAAACTGCAACTAATCACTTCAACCAAAATCAACCACCAAAATGTCTGCATAGCATAGGCATAAAATCATACATTTGGATGAATTTGTTTTATGTTACGTTGAATATTAATCGTTCTCGATGTCTGGAACACATACATCATCTCCAAATGTCTAACATACTTAGCAATAATAATTCTTAAATAAAAACTGATAAGAACCTCCTAGAGAACTAAAATAAATTGGCTAGGGCAAAAAATAACCTAGCATTAACATAAAAATGATAGGGGGGAAGGTTGTACACAACCATATCACGGACATAACCACCGGTATAAAGAGAAGAGTCAACCCCATATCTTTCATGAACAGCTTAAACTCCGTCTCATTCACCTTCTGTCTACTCGAATTCAACATTTGCCTCGCCTTCATTTCATCACCTTCGACCTGGCAATAACGTGAGATTAGCAAACCAGGTATCCTAGCATCGAACTCTACTCCTTTAACTTGTTCCCACTCTCCATACATCTCTTGTGCTCCTTGTACATCACCAAGCTTCGACAAAGACCTAATCACACTTAGATACTCTTCATTACCCATCTCTCCTATCATGTCCCTTAGACGGTACACTTCTTGTTTACTCGTTGTTATCTCTACCGCCTTAAGTATTGATCCTGCTTTCTCGTAAGCCGCTGCCATTGCTTCCATCGTTTCCACTTCAAGCTTGAGCTCTCCATCATCAACCCATTGGCTCTTATGCTCGTCCATCAAGTCAACGGCTGATACATAAGCGTTTACTCTCAAAACGTTGTTCATTGTGACACTATCCGGCTCTATGTTCTTCTCCTTCATCTTCCTTAGAAGATTTTCTATCTCAGCTGGTTTCCCTAGCACGCTGTAGAGAGATATCATCGACTTAAACGGTGAGAGTTTGGTGAGGAAACCTAGCTCTCCCATCTTCTCAAAGATAGCCTCAGCTTTATCAATGTTTTGGTGAGATCTCGTGTATGAGTTCAAGAGTGTGGAGTAGACAGAGAAGCTCTTCATATTTTCAGGGATGCTTGTGTTGAAAAACTTATCAGCTTCTTTCAAACCCAACACTTTCTCAGTTAGGTCAAGCCTATCTGCATAATCTTCTGGAAAAAGATTAATCGCCTTTTGACCACAAAGCCATGAAGATGCCTCAAGTGCTTTAGAGAACTGATTTGAATCTTTAAGATTCTTGATGAGGTCTCTCAGCTCTGAAGGCTTCCCCCACTCTTCCAGCAACGGAGCGATTTCTTTATCAGCAAGCATTTTGTTCCTTAAAGTCTTGTTCATCAAGTTATCTGCTTTTCTCACCATTCCCTTTTTGCGAAAACCAGACACCAACGTATTTGGGATTCGGACATCAAACTCAAGACCAGAACACTCGTACTCTTTGTAGTACATCTCTGCTGCTCCTTTGGTATCATCAAGATTCAAGAGAGATCCAAGCAAAGCTAGGAAACCTTCGCTGTTCTGCTTTCCTGTCTTCTTGTATAGGTTCCATATACGGTAAATATCTTCACTACACTTTCCTGCTTCACCGTATAGCCTCATGAGCTCCACATAGGAGGCGGGTTCGTTTAGCACCTCTGCTCTAAGAAGCATACCTCTCGCTTCTCTCTTAGAACCAACTCTCAGATAAGCCTTTGCCATGTCAAGAACTGTGCGCAACTGAAGCGTACTTGCGGCCTCTTCCGAACCCTCCAGAAGCTTTTCCATCGACGCCACGTCAGATTCAGCAGCGTACACTCGCAAAACGTTGTTCAAGGTGAGACTATCAAGCTTGACGTTGTTATCCTTCATCTCTCGCAGAATCTCATCGACCTTACCTGTAGGAGCCGAAAAACCGAATTGATATAAACTATTTGATAAAAGCTATATGATAAGGAAAACTACGATATGAAAACGTTTTCCAAAATATGACTATGGAGTCCACGAGATTTTGAGTCTCGCGTGTGTACCATTTCACCACCAAGGCATCTTGAAAGTTTAAAATGAACGATTTGAAGACCTATTGATTCTAATAACTGATTGCAGGGTTGATCGTTCGGACCGAGATATAATCTCTTTCTTTAACTCTTTATATTAGCTGGATCATAGCGAATAGGAGTTCCAGACATTACCTCGGTTTCCAATAGAGCTGTAGAGAGAGGTCATGGAGCTGTACGGTGAAGGTTTCAAGAGCAAACCTAGCTCTCTCATCTTCTTGAAAGCAGCTTCTGCTCTCCCAAGACTTCTCTTACCAGACTTTGCGTAGCTCTTTAGTAGAGATGTGTACATAGACTCACCTTTCAGATTCTCGGGGACCTTCTCCAGGAACTTCTCTGCTTCTTCTAAACCTAATACACTCTCGACCAGATTAAAACGTGCTGCGTAATCTTCAGGTACGAGACTGCATATCTTACGTTCAGCCATCCACTGTGATACCTCTAGGGCTTGTGGATACCGCTTGGAGTCGCGGAGCTTCTCGAAGATTCCTCTCACCAGAGAAGGATTCAACTTGTTCCCTTGTTGTCTCCATTGCTCAAGCACCGTACTGATCTTTGCCTTCTGATTTAAAGCCGACTCTATCCGGCTCTGCAAGGTTTGATTCGACGCCCATATGGTTTGGTTTGTGTTGGAGCAGAAGAGACGAGCGTTGCTGCTGTGAGCAAGAAAACGCCTTGCCTGTTGCTGAAGACTAATCATGCTCAAGTTCAATGTATGAGAGAAGAAGCTTAGGGTTTTGCGTTATTTTTTTTTTTCAGTTTGATTTATTTATATAGCTAACTAACCGTGATAAACACGTAAGTGATATGTGAATATGGATAATTGGATAGATAGATTGGGATTTTGGTAATTTTCTATTTTAATAATCGGTTTTTAAGTTTTTCTTTTTATATTAGTTTAACAGTTTTCATTTTTCTACAAATTTGTATTCATATATAAATTATATAAATTAATACTGGGTAAATTAATACACTATAAATTAATAAATTTATCTGGTTTCAAGTTGAGCCGGTTCAAAATATAACTCAAGTCGATAAGATAATAAAATAATAACTTTTTTAGATCCTATAAAATATATGGTCCTACTAAAATTATAAATTAATAATTTATATGTACATATATTTTATATAAGTATAAATAAACTATTTTATTGTTTGTTTTTTATTCATAATGAAATTATCCTTATATTTTCTTAAGACTTAATATATTTTGATGAGATTCAGCAAAATTATATTTAAAATCACATTTGAATTTGATGAGACTTGTTTTCTATACATCATATCATATAATGAAAGCAATATGAATATTGAAATTTTAAAAAATAATTAATGTATATAGACTAAAATATTTTATTAGAAAAGAATATCATAATCTGAAAATTATTAATTTATTAGAAAAATATCATATTTTATTAGAAAAAATATCTTATTTTAGAAAAAAAATATTTTAAAACAAAAAAAAATCCATTTTTTTTTTGTAAATTAATAACTCTAAAAATTAATAAAATATCATCTGAAAATTATTAATTTATAGAGTTTTTACTGTATAAGAGTTTCATATGATTAATAATAAATGACCTTCCAATAATTAACTTAATTTCTAAGAGAGATTAGATTTTATATCCGCGCTACGCGATAGGCTGTATTAATAATTTAGATTAGTTTTATAATAATTTTTTTTTATGAACTTTTATATTGATTAATCAAAGAATAAATGTCAAAGGATGTGTAAGGAGACTAAAAGCTATACAAAAGAACTAGCTGTAGCTATTATTCTTTGTACCGCATAAATCACTTTGAACTTCAAACTCCAAAATCTACTACTTCAAACTCTATCTCCAGAGAATCACTTCATCCACTATAAACTTCAAACCAACGGCTGAGGAGACCCGCAATTTTAGCGACGAGATCCTGTTGCGAATGGCTTTGTCAATTTGCCTAGTCATTCTGTCACACTACAAGAAAACAGCGGTATTCTGACAGACATTCTGACGGAAAATGAAATCCTCGGAATATCCCGAGAAATTTC
>NC_027750.1:24432158-24432958 GCF_000695525.1 Brassica oleracea var. oleracea | reverse complement strand
GAGTAGTAAACAAAGGGTTCAGATGGTCTTCTCTATGCGAGAATGGATTCTTCTCTCTTACAAGTTGCAGATCCCAAAAGCTAAATAATTATCTTGTAAAAACTAGCGTAAAAAATTAAAATAGGATAGGTGGCGTCTTTCAGTCTACACTTTACTCTTATAAATTTCAATATCAAGCTAAGAAAAAAATGGTTTTTGATTCAATTGGTGACGCGGAAAACAAGTAAACTAGAGTTTGATTTAATTTAACAAGAAGCTAGCCTAGGGTATTTCATTGGGTGTTGAGCGAGAGCCAAACAATTATTCAAGCGCGATGCAGTGCTTTCTAGAACTCGGATCACTCAGCTGGAACACCCCACTGTCGTGGTGGTGATCTCTTTGCTGGTCGATCCCATCATCTAACTGTCGTTGAGATGAGAACGACTGCAAGCCTTAGAGATCAGGTCCGATCAGTTCACTTACTACCCTAATATCTACTTTCGCTGATTAGGGATACTAAGCTCATTCAATACATGTCAAGCTATCTCCTAAGCGGTTAGCTAGGCGATAAACTTAGGATCTAACATCAAGTGATCAGATTAATGGAAGCCTTAAGAATAGTATGAATGAAGAATAATCAAGAATAGCTTATCTATGTTTAGCTCATATTTCAACACCCTAAAAACCCTAGGCGAGCTAGATCACTACTCAATCATGATGCAAGCAATCAAAGACATAGATTCTGAATGAAACTGCATAATAATAAGAGTAGTAAACAAAGGGTTCAGATGGTCTTCTCTATGCGAGAATGGATTCTTCTC
>NC_027750.1:24431207-24431535 GCF_000695525.1 Brassica oleracea var. oleracea | reverse complement strand
GGTTCACACCAATGAACTAGCTAAAGAACTCTCTCTCTCACTCAGAGAAGAAACAAAATAAACAACCAAAACTGAACTGATTTTATTCATCAAATGGACTACATATTTATAGTGTTTTGTAGTCAAAGACAATTAAAAAAAATGTGGGAAAACAATGCATAGAAAATATAAATTTGACTAGATCTAGTCAAGGCACGGAAAATGGAGAAGACTGGATCTGGTCAAGGCACGGAAAATGGAAAAGACTAGTCAAGATGCCCAGGTTCATCCGAACCAGATGGATGCACGGGGTAACGATAAGGACGCTTGCGGGACTGTCCGGATGGTC
>NC_027750.1:24406193-24431202 GCF_000695525.1 Brassica oleracea var. oleracea | reverse complement strand
GTCCGTCTTCGGTTTCTTCACCACCCAAGTCAAGTCTGGCATGATCTTTCTCAAGTCTGGCATGATCTTTCTCAAGTCTGGCATGATCTTTCTCAAGTCTTGCATGATCTTTCTCAAGTCTTGCATGATCCAAGTCAAGCCTGGTACGGTGAAAAACATGAACCTCGGTGATGTCAGTATATGCGATCGGAAATTTAATCCCGTGAAAGTATGAGATCTCTAATTTATAAGGTGTGATTGTAAATTGTCGGCGTAATTAAGAGGAACAAAACATGGAAGAAAGAAAATGAACAGACAAAGAAGAAATGAGAGTAAATGTTTACTCCACTCACCCCCTCAAGATGGAGGGAGGGAAACCACTCCAATCTTGCGTATTAACTCTGTGAAGTGTGGTCTTGGTAATGGCTTGGTGAGGACATCAGCGAGCTGGTCTTTGGTGGAGACGTGAGTGACGCGCAGAGCTCCTGAGCGAACATTTTCGCGCACAAAATGAAAGTCTAAGGCCAGATGTTTCATCCTGGAGTGGAAGACAGGATTTGCGCTGAGGTATGTTGCACCTACATTATCACAGAAGACAACTGGAGGTTGAGTAAGAGTGACACCAAGTTCCGTGAGTAATGAGCACACCCATCGCAGCTCAGCAGCTGTATTTGCGACAACCCGATATTCAGCTTCTGTTGATGAGCGAGCAACTCCTGTTTGTTTCTTCGAAGACCAAGCAATAGGTGTTGCTCCAATGTATAGGATGAACGCGTTCGTTGAAATGAAGTCATCAGTGTCCCCTGCCCAATCAGCGTCTGAGTAGGCGTGGAGAGACAGAGGCGTATCGCGGCGGAAGAGAATGCCGTGAGAGAGGGTTCCAGCGAGATATCGTAAGACGCGTTTCACCGCTTGCCAGTGTTCATCAGTTGGACAGTGCATAAACTGAGAAAGCTTGTTGACGCTGTAGGCAATGTCGGGTCGCGTGAAAGATAGATATTGAAGACTTCCCATAATCATACGAAATTCACGCGGATCTTGCATCGGTTGACCGGAGGTGATGGTGAGCTTTGGTGAGATAGGCATTGGAGTCGCAACCGGTTTCGCGTCTAACATCTTCGTCTTGGTGAGAAGATCGATGATGTATTTGCGTTGCATGAGGTGAAGACCAGCTGGAGTTCGTGTTACTTCGACACCAAGAAAGTAGCTGATATCAGATGGTTCTTTGAGAGAGAACCGCGAGGCAAGAACACGTATGCAGGCATCGACCAAGCTAGTGCTGCTTCCCGTAATGATAATATCGTCGACATATACAAGGATGTAGACAATTTGTGTGCCATGTATGTAGACGAAAGCGGACGTGTCTGCAACCGAGTTCGTGCATCCCATTTGAAGAAGAAAGTTGCGGAGCTCCTGGTACCAGGCTCGAGGAGCTTGTTTAAGACCGTAAAGCGCCTTCTTGAGATGACATACGTGATGAGGACGATCAGAATCAATAAAACCAGGTGGCTGAGACACATATACCTCGTCGGTTAGAGTTCCTTGGAGAAAGGCATTATTGACGTCCAGTTGCTTGATAACCCACGAGCGACTAACAGCAAGTTGAAGAACAAGGCGAATCGTCAAAAACAAGGCGAATCGTCAAAGTCTTGACCACAGGACTGAAAGTTTCTGCATAATCCACGCCATATTCTTGTCTGAACCCACGAGCCACCCATCTTGATTTGTACCTGCGAATCGTGCCATCAGGTGAATATTTAACTGTGTGGACCCATTTCGTAGCAATAACATGTTGTTCCGGTCTCGGAGGAACAAGTTCAAACATATGGTTTTTGATCTGAGCATTATACTCATCTTCCATAGATTGTCTCCAGTTGGGATCTCGCATTGCCTGGGCCACGGTCGTGGGAACTATGGGTTTGGTTTCAGGTGTGGCGAGAAGGGTAAGCTTTTGGGTTGAGTTGGTTATTTTATTTTTGGCACGGGTTTGCATCGGGTGGACATTTTGGAGAAGTTCAGGATGTGGAGTGGGAGACAATGTATTTGGTTCGGGAGGTGGGATATTTGTGGTGACTGTTGGTTGATGGTCAGAGTGAGAAGGCGAGGTTTGTGAGGTAGTTGGTTGTGGAGTCTCTGCTTGTACCTGCACAGAACCAATACACGTACCTGATATTCCGTGTTTTTAACGGTTTTAAACTCGTTTTGGAGCAATTAAATGGTCGGTTTTAATTAATGTTTTGGTCTATTTGATGCGTTTTGGTGTTCTTAAGTGTAATATGCAGGTTACTAGATAGCTTGCAAGAAAAGAACGCATTCGGGATTTATTCAGAAGCAAGATGGACCGAACAATGGACCGAATGAAGTATTGATCGCACAGAGCCACAGATCGACCGATCCGGACAACGTGGATCGACCGATCCCACGCCTTCATGCCCTAGATCGACCGATCCGGTCCATGTGGATCGGCCGATCCCATGCTCTACGGGCTCCACACGCACAAACGAGCTTTTCACTCCTTTTTACCCACTCCCCTCAAGAATTCACAAAAGAACTGGACCTTTGAGACTCAGAAAAGACCAGGGGCGACCAAGAAGGAGATTTACAAGTTCTTGAGAGAGATTTGAGAGTTTTGTAACTTGTTTTGTGTGATTTGTGAAGATTTGTAAAGGAGTTCATCTGAAAACCATTTGGAGAAGATCTTCTGAACCTTTACTCTGTTTTAATACAATCTTATCATGTTTTCTTCATCAAAATCGTTTTGTTCTTGCTTAGTTATGTGTGAGTAGTCATCTAGTTGGGTTTAGGGGTTCTCATAGGGGATTTCTTGATGTTTTGATTCATAAAACGTGTGTAGACTAAGGGATTACGTTTTGGTTCTTCGTCTAATGGATTTCTTACTGCTTGAACTGAATTGATCACTTAGTTCATGATATTAGATTGTTTGATGCACCGAAAGTGATTGTTTGAACTTCCGAAAATACTTTAGATGAGCAAAGTGTCCTTAACCCTCGGAAGTTGATGTTATTGCGCTTTGTGAACATATTGAACTTGTTCTTAATGCTTGTTTAGAAATTGAAACTCAGCGGAAGTTAGTGTGGAGATTTCTATAACATAGAGAATTAGCGCTACGGAAGTAGGTTAATTCTAATATCGTGTTTGAGTTCTAGACGGTTCTTAATATATCCCTGTGTCTGCCATTAATTGTATCTTGATTAAAAAGAAATCCCTGAGAATTCCCAATGCCCAACGTTTGTTTTAAAATAGTTTTCAAATCGTTTAAATCATCTTTTTACAGCTTGTTTATGTTTTGTGACACTAAAGAAAATTAAATAAAAACCATCAAAAATATATCTTCGTTCGCTGTAGCTATTAACTTGTCTGCAACTCTACGTGTGATCATCGGTCCCTGTGGATTCGATCCCGCATTACTACTGCGTACTTTACTGTGCACTTGCAGTTAGATAATCGGGTTAAAACTCGACACATCAAGTTTTTTGAAGAATTATTTCTTGTGCTCTGTTCTGCTGATGGAATGGCAGAGACAGAGGGAGACGGTGATGATATCACCGGCTGATTGTGAAGATCCGGGCACGGGGGAGAATACGAGCCTTGATGTACGAGTGGTGACTGTGAGATCGGTATGTAAGTGTGTGGAGCATGGGTGGTGGTTTCGGTGGCTTGAGGCAGAGGTGCTTTCGGTGGAGTGTATGGGAACTGCGTCTCATCAAACTGAACATGGCGCGAGGTGTAAATGCGACCAGTCGGAAGGTGAAGGCAAAGATATGCGCTTTGGGTGAGTGAGTATCCCAGAAAGATGCACGGAAGAGATCTGTTGTCGAGCTTGTGTTGCGCATAGGGCCTGAGCCAGGGAAAACAAAGACAGCCGAAGACCCGAAGCTTGAGATAGTTAGGTTCCTTGTTGAACAGCTTCTTGTATGGCGATTGGTGCTGAGTTACCGGAGACGGGAGACGGTTGATGAGATACACTGCAGCAGCGAAAGAGTAAGTCCAGTAGGTTGTTGGTATCGTCGATTGGTGAAGAAGAGTTAAACCAGTTTCGACAATATGTCGATGCTTTCTTTCTGCAATGCCATTATGCTCAGGTGTGTGGGGAGGTGAAGTGAAATGAGAGATCCCGTGTGATGCCAAGAAACTCCGCAAAGCGATGTACTCGCCACCATTGTCAGAGTAGAGATTTTTGATCGGCTTCCCAAAGTGCTTTTCGACAACAGCCTTGAAGAGGATGAAGGTTTCTTTGACCTGAGATTTTTGTTTCAGAGGATAGAACCAGGTGTATCGGGTGAAATGATCGACAAATATGAGGTAGTATTTGAAATTGTCGACAGAGAGAATTGGGGAGGTCCAAACATCAGTGTATAAGTACTCAAGAGGTTGAGTTGAGGTGATTGTGTTTGTGTGAAATGGAAGTTTATGACTTTTATTAATGAGACAATGAGAACAAGGGGTTTCTTTTTGAGAAGTAGAAGAAAGCGGTAATAAAAACTTAGAAATAATAGCTTGCAAAACAGAAGAAGATGGGTGTCCCAATCGGGAATGCCATGAAAAGAGAGTGGTTTTTGGTGTTGGTGAGGCGTAAAGGGAGATGGTATTGGATGAAGTCACGGGCCACTCGTACAGCTCGTCCTTAGTCTTGCCTTGGAGCAACCGGACCCCCGTGCTGAGATCCTTCACCTGAAAATGTGCAGGAAAGAATTCAACAAAAACGTTATTGGAATTGCACAAGCGATAAACAGAGATAAAGTTTCGTTTTAGGTTAGGAACATAAAGGATATTATTTAAGTTAAAGGAATGAGAAGGAGTGGTAAGAGTTGTGGAACCAGTATGCGAGATCGGGAGACCGGAGCCATCTTCAATCATGACATCTTCACCACCAGTGTACGGCTGATTCAGAGCTAGGTTACTCAAGTCGGTTGTCAAGTGGTGTGTCGCGCCGCTGTCCAAGATCCAGTTTCCTGGATTATACGATTGAGCCATGGCCATATTAGCACGAGGTTGCCACGCCGATGACGAGGCCTTGGAGCTCGGGTTGTAGGAGGCAGCTGCGCTCTGAAGCTGATTGCACCGACGTGCAGAGTGTCCATGGACGCCACACAGTTGACAACGACCCTGATAGCCACGCGAAGATTGATCATTGCGCGGACTGAACTGCTGTTGTTGCCAGGTCTGGTGAGGACGAGAGTTGTTGTTGCGGGACTGGCCATAGCTGGTCTTCTGCGCATTGGGATGGTTGTTCGAGGAGCCGCGGTGATGGGCAACATTGGCAGTGACCGGAAGAACCGCTGCCATTGTGGTTTTGGAGAGGAGCTTGTGGTTTTAGAGAGGAGCTTGGTCTCATGGTTCAACAGCTTCTCGTGAATCTCGGTGAGCGATGGTGGGGACTCACGACCTTCAATCTGATCCTTCACCGGCTTGTAATCTTCCGGTAAACCTTCAAGGAGGAACTCGATCTGATCTTCAATGTCATAAGGTTTGCCCAATAAGGCGACTTGATCAAACCAAGTCTTGAATCCCTGAAAGTAATCATCGATACTCATGGTTCCTTTGGTCCAGCTTTTGATCTGCTGGCGCAGTTGTTGGATGTGGCCACGGCTGGGTTTTGCGTAGGTAGAGGATAGAGTCTCCCAGATTTGAGCCGACGTCGTTGCTGTGGACAGAAATGGTTGAATGGAGACAGTGATGGCGCCGAGCAAACCACTGTAGATCAAGCGATCTTGACGCTTCCATAAGAGATAGTCTGGGTTCGAGGTAACCTCACCCTCGTTTGTAATGGTCGGAGGTGGAGGAACGGCAGATCCGTCGAGAAAGCCCGAGAGATCGTAACCGTCGAGCAGCGCACTGACTTGACGACTCCACATGAGGAAGTTTGAAGCCGTGAGCTTGGTGACATTGTTCATGTTCACGTTGAGGAGGTTTGAAGAAGGAGAGACTACAGGAGAGAGAGCGTATTGAAAATGACGGCTAGGTCAATTTTTAATGGATCAATAGCTCTGATACCATATAAGGTTTGATGACTGAATAGTATTATTAGAATGAGAGTTACACGTATATATACTCAATACAAGATGTACTAGGTTAATATGAATGACTACACTACCCATTATACATATTTACTCTATATTAACTCTCAAAACGTTGTACATTGTGACACTATCAGGGTCTATGTTCTTCTCCTTCATCTTCCTTAGAAGATTGTCAATCTCAACTCGTTTTAGAAACACACTGTAGATAGAAATCATCGACTTAAAGGGTGAAAGCTTGTTGAGAAAACCTAGCTCTCCCATCTTCTCAAAGATAGCTTCAGCTTCACCAACATCTTGGTGAGCTCTAGTGTACATGTTCAAGAGTGTAGTGTAGACAGAGTAGCCCTTCATGGTCTCAGGGATGCTTGTGTCAAAAAACTTATCAGCTTCTTTCAAACCCAACACTTTCTCGGTTAGGTCAAGCCTATCAGCATAATCTTCTGGAAAAAGATTAATCATCTTTTGATCACAAAACCATGAAGATGCCTCAAGTGCTATGGATAATTTATTTGAGTCTTGAAGGTTCTTGATGAGGTCTCTAAACTCTGAAGGCTTCACTTGGCTCCCCATCTTCCCCCACTCTTCCAGAAACGGAGTGATTGGTTTATTACCAAATCTTATGTTCCTTAGAGTCTTGTTCATTAGTATGTCTGCTTGTTGGACCATACCATGTTTGCGGAAACCAGACGCCAACATCGTTGGGATTCGAACATCAAACTCAAGACCCGACAACGCGTACTCACTGTAGTACATCTCAGCTGCTATGTTGATATCGTCAAGATTCAAGAGAGATTCAATCAAAGCTAGGAACCCATCATTGTCTTGCTCTCTTGTCTTCTTGTATAGATTCCATATACGGTAAACATCTCCACTGTCTCCTGCTTCACCGTATAGCCTCATGAGCTCCTCATACGAGGAGGGATCATTCAGCTCCTCAGCTCTAACAAGCATCTCTCTCGCTTCTCTCTTGGAACCAACTCTTAGATAAGCCTTTGCCATGTCAAGATTGTCGAGCTTGACGTTGTTCTCCTTCATCTCTCGTAGAACCTCGTCGACCTTACCTCTGTTCCCAACGGAGCTGTAGAGAGACATCATGTAGCTGTACGGCGAAGGTTTCAAGAGCAGACCTAGCTCTCTCATCTTCTTGAAAGCAGCTTCTGCTCTATCAACATCTTTGTTCCCTGACTCTGCGTAGCTCTTTAGTAGAGATGTGTACATAGACTCGTTTCTAAGATTCTCAGGGACCTTCTCCAAGAACTTCTCTGCTTCTTCAAACCCTAACACGTTTTCGACCAGATCAAACGTGCTGTGTAGTCTTCAGGTACGAGACTGCACATCTTTCGTTCAACCATCCATTCTGATACCTCTAGGGCTTGTGGAAACCGCTTGGTGTCACGGAGCTTCTCTAAGATTCCTCTCACCAGAGTAGGATTCAAGTTGTTACCTTGTTGTCTCCATTGCTCGAGCACTGTACTGATCTTTGCCTTGTGATTTAAAGCCGACTCTATCCGATTCTGCAGGACTTGGTTCGAGGCCCATAGGGTTTCGTTTGAATTGGAGCAGAAGAGACGAAGACGAGGCTTGGTGCTGTGAGCGAGAATACGCTTTGCGTGTTGCTGAAGACTAATCATGCTCTCTAGTTCAGTCTTAGGGTTTTGTGCTACCTAACTTACCGAGACACTAACTTAGTCGTGTTTATCACGTAAGGTTTTTGAGTGTTGGGGAAATAATACCGTAAGTAACTAAAGGGGTTATTTAGTAAAAAAAAAAATTAAAGAAGTTATTAGGAGATGAATTTGTGTAGAATTTGTGAATTTTAAGAGTTGATAGTTTTTAATAGTTATATGGATTGTGAAAATATATATATATTTTTTTAGATTGTTATAAATTTTCATAAATTTTATTATGCCTATTATGAAAAATATATATAAGTTCAAAACTGTTATAAATATTGTAATTATGTCTATTATGGAGAGTTCAAATATATTTGTTCTCCAAACTTTACTTATTTACTTATTCTCTATGTTATCCTTTGTTTCAAAGTTATTGTATTCTTATATAAATGGTTATTACTCATGAATAACACACACTAATTTCCAATTTTTTTTAGTTATATACTTATAACGTGTTATCAACACGAAACTCTAGCATTTTTGAGTTAAAAGGTATAAAAAAAATTTCTGTTAGATTCTTAATCTTTATTAAATTCTTCTTCGATCTATTTTTATTATCGATACATGGTCGTAAGTGTGGATCTAATTGTTGGAGTTTTAAAAGCTTTATGATATCGATTTTTGCGGGAAGCTTTTTTAGGGAAATTCTTTGTCGTTTTACGACAGTTTTAGAGAAAACTTGTTTTGTAGTTTTGGCAAAAACTCATTTTTGCGAGAGTTCGGTTTTGCGAATTTGGTGAAAAACTCAATTTTGTGATTTTAGCGAAATTTTTTGATTTTGTGATTTTGACGAGAAAATTGATTTGGTGAGAAAACTTATTTTTCAGTTTTCGCGAGAAAGTTTTTTTGTGGTTTTGGAGGGGGAGAGCACAATTTTTTGGTTTTTGCGGATAAACTCGATTTTGCGGTTTTAGTGAAACCACAATTAGTTTTTTTTTTTTGCGAGAAAATTTGTTCTTTTTTTTTGCCGGAAAAGTTTTTTGTGTGTAGAATAACTTGATTGTACACTTTTCGTAGGAAAACTCGATTTCACATTTTCGGTGAAAAAATTAACTCAAAATTCTTATTCCCCATATTTGATATGAGCTAAAACTTTATTTGTTTTAGATTATTGGATGGGCCATGTCTATATTGCCCAAAAACTCACTAACGCGCATGGTATAGTTTGGCTTGTGACTCTTACCAAAAACTCACTAACGCGCATGGTATAATTAGGCTTGTGACTCTTATCAAATTATAATCCACGTCATTTGTATTTGGACACGGACCATTCATAGCCAGGCCACCCGTTTGACAGCCTTACTCGCTGTATAGAACACATAGCATATCTCCAATGTTTACTATACATAGCATAATTCTTAAAAGAACTCATTAAAACTTTCTAAGCAAATAAATATAACTTTATTACTAATTTCTCCTCGAATTTTACCAATTAAAACAATTAAAATCAAAATAACAAAGAAAACAAAATTGTTGAGAATGATCGTTCTTTGAGATATCTGAACAAAAAATGAAAAAAAATCTAAAACAAAAGAGGAACATTTATAAATTAATAACTCTATAAACTAATAAAATATTGTGTTTACATCGTTACTCATTTATAAAACTTTCACTGTGAATCTGGTCAAGACGAGAACAAGAGGAACAATAATAATAATCAAACAAGTAATAAAAGTGGAATAAGAGCCTTAGATAGACTGTCCACGTCAGATGGAAAAATCACTCAATCATGTTATAAGGTTTTGCCTCGTAATCAAGTGATTTCGGATGTTGGGTTTAAATTTCTTTACTACCCCGCATGTTAATCTGAATGGCCCAGGAAACCCATTTTATTGAAAGCATCGTGACCTTATTCTTCACCTACGCGAGATCTCCTTTTCTCATTTTGTCCAAACCCTAATACGGTTGCAACTGGCACATACAAAGATCTTTTGTCAGCAGGATCCATTGATCCAACCAAAGTGAAAATGATCATTACTTAATTACAGATTGAAGTACTCCGTTCTGCATGCTAACCGAGTGTTTTTCTTAGGGTTGTGAGATGTTGCTTGCAGTATGCTTCAGCCATAGCTAAAGCATCTTTGATGTCCAAGTGTGTTGTTGTCGACATCAAGGAGCCTGACTCAGCAGCTTCTGCTGGTAACCTTTATTAGTTATTTTTTATTTGAATCTTCAGAATTACCGGTAGATCTGCAACCTTTTCCCTGAATCTCTGTTGGCCTGCATGTTATGGCTTTTAAGTTAGCAATGAGAATAGAGTAATGTTTGAGAAAGAAAAAGCCACGACCAAGTTATTTGTTTCCTGATGTGGAACATAACCAAATATATGTTTCTCCGATGACCTGATCATATAAATTTGTTTGTGTAGTGTGAATCAAGAGCAAACAAATCTTTGAATATGAACTCTTTTTTTTTGAGAACTGAGTATGAACATATCTTATTCTTTCTCTTTTTTGCAGCTTTTAGAGCACGTGATGGTGGACAAAAAGATTTACATGATTTGCAATGTGTAATGATCAACAGATTTTAGTGACACAGAAATTGGTGTTGCACAAAAAAGAAAGCAATTTATGATGCGGTAAGTATATTTGCGTTTACTTTTTTACAGCAATAGTTACTTTGCTTATGACTGATTTTCTAAAACCAGTTGAGCAAATATGAACAAGTGTCTACGTTCTCACGAGTTCAATCCATCTTTGGTATGATTTGCAGGAAGGCCTGCTCTCAACCCCCATATCCAAGATATTCAACTCGTGCACTTAAAGATAAGAGATCACATGGTAGTCTTTCAAGCTAGAGAAGGGAATAGAATGGCAGACAAAATTGCAAAGGAAGATCTCTATTTTTTTTTTTAAATAGTGCCCCTATATTGTATTATGTTGCCAAGTTGGTTGAATGTCTTAGTGGAGGGTGATAATGTGTAAACTATTGGGTTAATGAAAAGTATGAAGGTTGAGCCAAAAAAAAAGAAGGAGATTAAGATATTAACATGGAAATATGGATTAGTGTTAGTTCTGATGATAGTTATGCCAAGTTGAAATAATATTTTTGTTGTAGCGCGCATATTCTTTGCATCTTAAAAAAAAAATAATAAGCAAGTCGTACATATGACAAACTAACATCAATTTAACAGTTTTGAAGAAAATATTCTTGCAAATTAAATACCTTAATTTATTTATCTCACAGATACAATATTGTGATGTTGAAAGATTTTAAAAATTGGTGATATGAGTAAGAAATGAAACCTTTAACAAAATAAATATTTGTTACAGCATATTATAAATCAATGCATTTTCAAAAGTGACTTAAATTGCTAACTGTAGAGAAAGCATACATACCAGAAAAGAGCAACAGTACAAATATTAGTTTTCTATAAACTGACCAAGCTAAATATTGTAATTTCATCATAATAAAGTATGAACAACATAAATATTCCACACCAAAGCTATATTTTATAAGCAAAAAGCAAAAACGTGTCATTAATTATCATCCAAACTTCTTTCCTTCAAGAAAACGAAAACGTTAGACAACAGGAACAAAAAGCATATGCACAGATGTAAAGAAACATTACCATAGATTATTTCTGCTTTGGGATTAGAAATTTGGTGGCTCATATAAATTAATAAATCTAACACATATATATATATATATGCATGTTATGTGATTAAAGGGTTCTGACATTACTAATATTAATAAGGTTTACCAATTATAGTGTGAGTTCTTATAGTATATAGCGTAACCAGTCTAAGTATAAATATATATATATATATAGATACAAATTACAAAGTAATTTAAATTTAACTAAAATATATGGAAAACAATCTGGGTGTAGTCCGGAAAAGGCTCTAGTAATAATAATAATAAATAGGGGAAGGTGGATGCAAACAAGCATAGCATGGCCACAGAAAACGCTAAGTCGGGGTCGGCAGCTGCAGCATGCAAGATCATGGACAGAGCAATCACTAAACAGATAATCAGCACCACACCCACCATATTTTGCATAAACCTCTTAATCTTCATTTCGCCACCAGGTATCTTAGCATCGAACTCTGCTCCTCCTGATGATTGTTCCCACTCTCCATACATCTTTTGTGCTCCTTGTACATCATCAAACTTCGAGAAAGACTTAACGACACCCATCTCTCCTACCTTGTTCCTTACTCTCGAAACGTTGTTCATTGTGACACTGTCCAACTCTATGTTCTTATCCTCCATCTTCCTTAGAAGATTCTCGATCTCTGTTCGTTTCCCTAGCACACTGTAGAGAGATATCATCGACTTAAACTGATAAGTTTCTTGGGATTCCAGCTTAAAACCAATTGACAATTAGTGGATTGGCCCAAGTCTCTTATATATTACTCAAGTCTCTTTCATATTTCCGATGTGGGATCTTCTTTCCAATACCCTCCCTCGAAATAATAGTGCATATAACCATTAATCTCGCAGAATCCATCATACCCCCTCCGAAATCAAGCTTTATTTTCTAGCGATCTCGGCGGAACTGAGCCTTCTATGGACCATCAGCTAATGGGATGATCGGACTACTGTACGGGCCGGATTAATGGGTCAGAGTATTGGGCCCGCTCTAATACCATGATAAGTTTTTTGGGCTTCCAACTTAAAACCAATTGGCAATTACTGGATTGGCCCAAGTCTCTTATATATTACTCAAGTCTCTTTCATATTTTAGATGTGAGATCTTTTCTCCAATATAAACGGTGAAAGCTTGGAGAGGAAACCTAGCTCTCCCATCTTCTCAAAGATAGCTTCAGCTTCACCAACATCTTGGTGAGATATAGTGTACATGTTCAAGAGTGTAGTGCAGAAAGAGTAGCCCTTCATAGTCTCAGGGATGCTTGTTTCAAAAAACTTATATGCTTCTTTCAAACCCAACACTTTCTCAGTAAGATCAAGCCTATTTGCATAATCTTCCGGAAAAAGATTAATCATCTTTTGATCACAAAACCATGAAGATGCCTCACGTGCTTTGGTAAACTTATTTGAATCTTGAAGGTTCTTGATGAGGTCTCTCAACTCTGAAGGCTTCCCACACTCTTCTAGCAACGGAGTGATTGGTTTATTACCAGATCTTATGTTCCTTAAAGTCTTGTTCATTAGTACATCAGCTTGTTTCACCATACCGTGTTTGCGGAAACCAGACACCAACATAGTTGGGATCCGGACATCAAACTCAAGACCAGACCACTCGTACTCTTTGTAGTACATCAACGCTGCTCCGTTGATACCATCAAGATTTAAGAGAGACGCAAACAAAGCTAAGAACCCATCATTGTCTTCCCCTCTTGTCTTCTTGTATAGATTCCACATACGGTAAACATCTCCATTGTCTCCTGCTTCACCGTATAGCCTCATGAGCTCCTTGGGATCATTCAGCTCCTCAGCTTTAACAAGCATCTCTCTCGCTTCTCTCTTGGAACCAACTCTTAGATAAGCCTTCGCCATCTCAAGGCTATCAAGCTCAACGTTGTTCTCCTCCATCTCTCTCAGAATCTCATCTACCTTGCCTCGGATCCCAACGGAGATATAGAGCGACGTCATGGAGCTTTACGGTGAAGGTTTCAAGAGCAAACCTAGCTCTCTCATCTTATTGAAAACAGCTTCGGCTCTATTAAGATATTTCTTCTTTGCGTAGCTCTTTAGTAAAGTGGTGTACATATGCTCGTTTCTGAGATTCTCTGGGACCTTCTCCAAGAACTTCTCTGCTTCTTTAAACCCTAGAACGTTCTCGATGAGATGAAAACGTGCTGTGTAGTCTTCAGGTAGGAGACTGCATACGTTACCTTCGGCCATCCACGTTGACACCTCTAGGGCTTGTGGATATTGCTTGGAGTCGCGGAGCTTCTCGAAGATTCCTTTCACTAACGAAGGGTTTAGCTTGTTACCTTGTTGTCTCCATTGCTCGAGGACTGTACTGATCTTTGAGTTTTGATGTAAATCTGAATCGATCCGAGTCTGTAGAGTTTGACTCGGTGTCGATAGGGTTGGGTTTGTGTTGGAGCAGAAGAGACGAGCCTTGCTGCTGTGAGCGAACGCCTTGCGTGTTGCCGAAGACTATGGATCATCATGATGCTCAAGTTCAGAGCTTAGGGTTTATGTGTCTTTAATAAGCTTTGCGTGTTGCTGACTGTGAAATTAATCTGAGGTTAATAGGAATTATTCACCCTGTTTCAATATATAATTTTTTATTTTTACAATGTAAGTCGGTTTCAAAATACAACTCAAAACAGAAAAATTTTAAAATATGATTTACAGATTTACCATTAGCCCTCTTTTTTTTTTTGACAAAATACCATTAGCCCTCTCTTTCTTCAATTAAATACTAAAACTAAAAATATATTTTTAATATCAATACTATTAAAACATGAGAACTTTTTATCTACTTACAAATAGTCTATGTTAGACCATTACATTAATTTAATTTTCCATTATTTCTCCTACAACTAACTTAGTTATTATTAAATATATATCATATTTAACCAATTATTTTAATATTTTTAAAATAAAATATATTATTAAGTATCTTTTTCTAAGACTACATTTTGATAATATATTTTAATATCTTTTATTTAAAATGTAACTATACATTTTTTAATATTTAATTTTAAATAAGAAAATTCATAATTAATATAAGATATAATTAAAACGAATATTGATTCATTTTTAATTTATATAATAAGAAATAAAATTTCTATAAAATTTCTATATACATAATTTATATTCATAATTAAATTACTACACTAATTAATAAATATAAAGTAACTTAATCCATTTATTAGCTATTTTACAAATTATAAAATAACAGAATAAAACAAATAATAAAGTAATATATATAAACTAATAAATAATTTAATATTGAAATATATATATATATATATATATATATATATATTTAAATTAGAGTATTAAAAATAATTAGAGTATTTAATATGAATTAAATTTGAAAATTTAAAATAAACAAAAAAACAAAACATCGAAAAAAATCTAATAGCATGTTAACAATAAAATTAAACTAAACAAATGAAAAAGAAATTATATTTATTTCTATTTATGTATACGAATCGTTCATGCTCAAATTTATTTCTATTTTAGTATGCATCTTCTCAAATATTGATCCATTACGATTACAACAAAATAATAAATTAGTTTGACTAAAAATTTGTATATCTAACTTTTGTAAAATTGAAGCATCACATTCATATTATATCCACCATTCATCTAAACATTCATGAATTATAATACTTTAAGTAAGACAATTTAAGTCAAACCGTATTACATAATGGGTCATCCATCGGTTCAACTGATTGTCGAGTCCCATGTTTTATCGTTTTTTGCGGGTTTTATACAACTTTTAAATAACAATTTTTTTAAGCCAGATCGGATAACATATAGGGTCACCGGTTTTGTCGGTTTAACCGTTGGCCAGAGTCGAGTTTCAGAACACTAAATATAATGTTTCATGGGTAACATTTAAATGTAGATACACAGTTAAAAATACAAATTTATGTCATATAAATTTGGTTTGTTTCAAAACATATCCCGAGTTTCAAAGCGCGGCTCAAAATTTAGTCTAATCAATTAATTTAGGGTTCTATTTTTTTATCTACCATTAACAAATTATAGTAAGACCACTTAAAGAATTAGATAATATGACATATTTGAATATTTACATTAATAATAAACCAACTATAAATTTGAATATTTTTTTAACTATAACAAAATCTGTTAAGAAAGAATCTAACAAAATCTTACTTAAAATTTAAATATTTTAATAAAATAACATATTAAATAATTTCGTAATTTGCTATATAATATTATTATAAATCAATTTATAAAACAAGAAAATAAAATTATACTGTTTTTTATAAATTCTATAATTATATTCTGTATTATATAAAAATATAAGTGTTATATGAATTAAATAGGACAATTCTCTCAAATAGCCATTAGTTTTTGTCACAAAAATAGCCTCAAAAAATAAAATGACCAAAATAGCTCTTTTTATTTTGAAAATTTTAATATTTATTCTTTATTTTTTAAATTTTGAACTCATCCTCAAAATCCAACCCCTTAACTCTAAATCCTAAGTCTTAGATACTTGTAAATTAGTTAAAAACTAGTCACACAATATTGCAATCACCATGTACAGTCGCAAGAGAAGTCTAATTGATGTTTTCTTGGAGTGTAACCTCTCTCACTCCTTCTCCATACTATCCCACAAGCTTGTGAACCTTGTTAAAGGGATGCCATATATATAGTACAAGATTTATCTTGTCATAAGAAATGTAAGATTTCATACTCTTCCATTTCGTTTAAGTAAAAATCGTTTTATTTAGAACCCAAAAAAAAATTGATCCAACTTTCTCTCTTCACATTAATCCAAAATTTTACACAGTCCAAAGACTTACAAAATTTGGGTTCCAACAGACTCTTGCCTTAAACTAAGCTTGGTCAAGGTGGATTTGGAAATGTCTACAAGGTCAGAACATTCATAAACTAGAAATTTTGTCAAAATATTTAAATGGTCTATGATTTCAGGGGCTTCACCAAAGGGACAGAGATATAGGTGAAGTAACTAGCAAATGTTTTTGCATAAACTTGATACAGAGAAGAAGAACGAGGTCTCAGTGAACTGATAAGAAGAGATTCTTGTCTGCTATAAAATATTTATTATTAAATAATATTTTTCTTTTTTTTTGTAACTTTATTATTAAATAATATTTTCACCCAAATAATGGATGAAAAATCACATAGTTACATTTTATATTATATTGTTCCTTTTTTGATTGGAGCGCATATTGTTCATTTTTATTTCTCATACCATTATATGGAACAAGAATTACATAAATATAGGAAACTTAAAAAGGATAGAACCGAAGTCCTCTTAGTAGTTGAGTCCAAGAGTGAGTCCAAGGGACAATTTCTCTTCCCCCTTCAAAACTCCTGTGGAGTTTAAACGAACGTTTGCACCATCGCCAGCAGCAACGAAACCATCGTCAGCATGTACGACCTTCCATAAACCAATCATATAGATCACAATAATTATAAACAACCTTGTTTTTCTAATTTTTTTAAAAAAACAAATTCATTCTCAAGTTTCTATTGTCACATAGATTATCTTTTTTATATGATAGCATATCCAAAATCAACATAAACTTAGAAAATATAATCGGAAAATAATATCGAAAATAGTTAGATATCATTATTATGGGTAAACATTTGATAAAAAAAAATTTAGCATTATGATCTTGTGTATGTGATTTGATATAAACATCTATTTAAATGATCTTCATGGAATCTAATAATCCTTCACGATTATAATTTAGTATAAAGGAAACGAAAGATCGCTCATGAAGACTGAAATAGAGACTTGCAAGATACCTCCATAGCTTTGTTACTTGGTTTCAGAAATTCGATTGTTTTTTCTTTATTATCGCTTAGCCTACAAGAAATTCAAAACAAAGTTTATCATTATATATAAAACAGAAAAAAAAATGTATATATAAATAAACAACTAGATGAATTTAGAGAAATCAATTAAAATATCATAAGTTGACTACCACTTTTCAAAAATACAATCAATCAAAAATATCATAATATTTGGGACTTGTATATTACTTAGAGAATAAATTATTAATTTAAAGTTTGTTTAAAATTATTGTAACGCTGCCACACAAGCAATAAAATAATGTTAAACAAGTTCAAATTGTTATTAATTCAAGGTTGAGGTTGCATTTTTTAAAAGATACTTGATAATATATAGCAGATCAATTATCGCATGAACCTTCGTTGATTTTGCATAAACTCGATAGCGTCTCGAAGGCGTTCATAGATTTGAAGGTGTTGTTGAGATTGCCGCCACCTCATTTCTCGTCTCATTCTCCTTTCTGCTATAGAATTG
Source organism: Brassica oleracea var. oleracea (assembly GCF_000695525.1). NCBI lineage: Eukaryota > Viridiplantae > Streptophyta > Magnoliopsida > Brassicales > Brassicaceae > Brassica > Brassica oleracea. The sequence continues at coordinate 24,413,590 of NC_027750.1, read as the reverse complement.
CACACATGTAATTTATAATAAGACTACAGCAAAATATTAGATATTTCAAACATTTTAAAAATATTTATAAAATAACTAAATACCATTTAAGTTTTTGAATTACAACATAAACCCAGTAATTTCAATCAATACAAATAATGCCGATCCAGAGTGGAAGGCATATAAACATGTTCTTCCAGTCTTGTTTACAATATTTAAAATTTTGACCGTTCATTTCATAAGTCATATGTCACTCAGTTGGCTAATGCCTTAAGACTGTTACCATTTTAGAACTTTATTACCATTTTCGTTCATTTTAAGATACAATTTCTTTTGTTCTCTGGCCCAAAATGTTTCAGACCAAGCCAACGAATTAAAATTTTATATCCAAATGAAATGAAACAAATCATGGACATCACAAAACAATTATCATATCTGCTGTGAACTCTCTGTTATTGGATCATGTGCAAAAAGATGTACAATACAAACATGCTTGTACAGCTTTAAATTAAAGTGCGTGTGATATTTATTTACCTTGTACTGAGTCTCTCCGCTTCTTGTTCCTATACATCTATTGAGATCAACAGATTCGTTTGATTCAGTAAACACCAGCATAGACAAATATAAATGTTCACACACTGAAAATTTGCATATATAGTGATACTTATAGACATATTTTGTGTGTATATAATGACCTGGAGATGGCTTTTCACATGAGATAGTGTGAGACTTTTCACACCCATTGCCTGCACAATCTTCTTAGGAGTTGCTTCTGTAATTTTAACAATAAAATAAATACTTTTTATACAGTCAAACAATTATAAATATATTGTAATATAAAAATTATTTATAAATTATAATATAGATAAATTTTGAAAGTAGAGAAAAGTATCAAAATAAATAAAATAAAAACAAATAATATTGGTTTTGATAGACATCATTTTTAATAGAGAAACTGTAATTGTTTTTGAAAAAAATATTGTTTACTTCTTTCGCCACCAAGTCGATTAACAACATAAACAAAATATTGATGGAGATCAGTGGCCCATCGCAGCCGCGGCATCTTTGACTTAGTGTAAAATCTAACAATCGGTTTTTCCATCGCCTATGTTTTCCGATGAAACTTGTAATCTGATTTTCAGTAATATACCGATTTATATTTTTTGTTCAGATATTTATAGAATTTTGTTTCTAGAGGATTTAATTCCCAAAATAAATAACTAGGAAGAAAATATTTGATCCATATAAATATTGTTTGTTTGTTTCTTTTTTAACTATACCTCTTAAAAGACATTCAAATTGAACTTCTAGAGAAAATAAAAATTTACACCATTTTTTTCTCATGCTAATAATATGTATCATAAATTTATAAATATCAATTAATACTACTCGATTTTGTTTAGAAAATCATAAAATAAAACTATATACAAAATTTATATAAATAAGTCAAATTGACCAAGAATTGATGTATAGGATATGTATAACTTAATAGTTTCAACAACTGTATTACCAACCAAATTCTGACCGGCATATTAAAAGTTATTGACAACAACGACAAATATTAAAACATAAAGCCTCAAATAGTCAAGTTATAACTTATTATCATTATTTTTAACCAAATGATAAAAATAACTTGGACATTTTCCAAGAAAAATACCATGAATATATACACTATACAAATGCTGTTTCCTTTCCAACCAAACTTTTTTCTGATCACAAAACACTTCAATATTGGAGATATCACAGTGTAGAAATTTAATAGTTTCCAAATAATTAAAGTAACACCCCCGATTCCCTTATGTGTTAGATATTGTAATTTATTCTTATTAAATTGTTTATAGATTATTAAGTTGTAGGTTTGAATTTACAGTAAAAATTCTATAAATTAATAATGTTGGTATTATGATATTTATTAATTTATAGAGTTATTAATCTACACTAAATTTTTTTAGATTTATATATAATAAATATATAATTTTCTAAAATAAAAAATATATATATATTTTTAATTTTATGTATATACATTAATTAAATTTTTGAAATTCGACGTTCATACTATTTTATTATATTATTTGGTGTATATAAAATATGTTTAATATAGTTTAAATGTGATTTTAGATATAATTTTACTAAATCTTATTAAAATATATTAAATAAAAAAAATCATTTTGAATACAAAAAATAATATAATGGTTTGTTTGTACATATATAAATGTATATACAAATGAATTATTAAAGAAATCAAGGAATTTCTAAGAAAAACTTCTTCCCAAAAGGAGTACTAGAGGGGTCCCGATTTCGAACTTATAATTTTAATGGAACCATATATTTACAAAATTTTACTTAAAAATTATTATTTTATTGATTTGTGTCACATTTTGAATTGGTCTAATTTAAAATTGGAGAAATTTATTCATTTATAGTATTTATTAATTTATAGAGTTTCATCTACTGTATCTAATTTTATTTCACCCTTCATCTGAGTAATGTTATAGTTCATTCCTTAGCAAATGTGCAGTTCTCTATTCTATCGTAAAGTCTCTCTTGGTGGTGTAACTTTGTTTTTTTTTATGAAATCAAGATTATTGTTCAAAAAAATCACAAAACGGTTTATGGAAAAAATAAATAAAGCGAAATACATATGTGTATTATATATAGAACAATATTTTATGATTGAACTTCAAGTAGCTATAAATAAAAAAGATACTAAATTAGTATATGGACTGAGTTCAAACAGTTAATTCGAGACCGTGTAAACCAGTCATACAGCCATTAGCCAGCAATATTAGTTGCATGAATATTTTCTGAAATATAAAACCCAATCGTATACTAATGAAAGGATCTACCAATAAAAAGAGAATGAAAGAATAGTGGAATAGTTACCGTAAATTCGTAATGATCCTAAAGAGGAATTAGAATATACTAATATATCCTATCTACTTGTAGATGATAATGGCTAATGATAAGAAAAGCCTTTTTTCTTGTAGTGTCAGGGCAATAAACCAAATCTGTAGCTATCTCAAGCTTCTAGAAGTTATTCACATACAGCTGGCAAATAGATGTTTTCTTCACCACGAAGCCACGAAACAGGAAAACACATGTCTACACTACAACCACCAGCTAAGAAGTAAGAAACACCTCATAAACAAAACAACCACATACAAGGCGTCATGCCAATGAAAAACCACAAAGCTCTGAATAGAAAAGACGAAAGCTCCAAGAGACTAACTCTACACACCTACCAAGAAAAACATGAGAAGAAGAAAAACAACCAAAAGGAGGGCGAATGAAAGCCAACCACGGAAAAACCAAAGCTCAAGTTTGAGACAAGAAATAATATCCCAAGCCCACAAAACATACACAAAGAAAAACACTATCCAAACCTGGAGTGGCAAACATGGCGAAATAGAGAGCTACCAGAAACGCAACTAGCGATGAAAATGCAACAAGGTGAGAAAACAAAGAAAGAAAAGGAGACTACACAAAATCAACAAACTGTGGAGCCATCCTCGAGTTATGAAAATAACATAAAAGTCAGATCACCAAAAACGAGATCTTGAAAACCAAGACGAGCAGGGACTATCAACGGCAAGCCAACTACGAGGAAGACAACATAAAAGACAACTAAACGCTGACCCAACCCAATGAGATGTAGTTCCTAACATTAGCCAAATCTAAGGAAAAATAGGATAAATATTAACCAGAACAGCGTACAACGTCATGAGAAACAACCGCACAACTGGAAACTCATAAACCTGATTTACAACAAATATCATATAATCTCACAAGAGAAGAAGACGAGGAAAAACAAGAAAAACGAAGGTGAATTTTTCTGGTGATGGTAAGAAACACCCACACCGGAAATGTAAACAAAGTACATAGATGACGGCTCAAGTCAAAGATGCGGAGACGGAAAAAAATATCTTAGGAGAATAATGCTCGACGTTGTTAAAAAAAAGAATAATGTTCAAAATATTAAATATAATTTTGACGCTGAAACCGTTAATGTTAGAATTAACAAATGCTTAAATGTAAAGTTATTGAAATTTAATATGCTTTACACCAGAAGCTCAATTCACCACTAACAAATACTATTATACACACACCAACACATTATTGAAAAGACAAACATATAATATATTAACTTATAACATAATACTACATAACAAAATAAAATATTAAATCATGCTCTTCACAAATAAATAGTGACCACATAATTACATCATCCAAAAACATCATACTTAACAACAATAAAATAATATTCCGTACAAAGCGCGGACACCCCCTAGTTTTATTATAAGAAAGACAAACTACAACACGTGTTAGTCTCATTTCTGTCACGTGCATTATTACGTTTTTTTTTTCTTCACGTGGGACGGCCAGCATTATTACGTTTAAGTAGGTGAAATACCTAATTATATATTACTAGGTCCGGTCCGCCCTGCGAGCGGGATGAATATTTAAAAATAGTTTAAATTGTTAGAGTAAATATTTAATATAAATTTTTATTAATCAAAAATATAAATATTAGTTAAATTTTATACATGTTTTTTTAAGACTAAATAAACCATGCTATGTTGATAATTAGTTTTTTTTTTCTTGGAGTGGCATTACATCTAGGCCTCGGCATTCGGCGTCCCAATCGGGTTTCGGTTTTGTCCAATCGGATCTCGGTTTTTCGGGTTTATCAAAATCAGCCTCATTCGGATTATATAAAAATTCGGTTCGGGACCGGTTCGGGTTTTATCGGGTTCGGATCGGGGTTAGTAAATCTTAAAAGAACCGGTACAACCCGGTGTACTTTCGGGTTTTAGGTTCCAACCGGTTCTTCGGTTTTAAAGAACTTGATTTATACCTACTTTGTAACCAAAACATAAGTAAAATCGGTTCTTCAGGTTTAAAGTACTTGATTTGTACCTATTTTGTAACCAAAACATAAGTAAAATCGATTCAGAAATAAGAAAAAAACATCAAACATGATCATTCAAAGTCAAACGAAAGGTATACATTGTTATTGATAGAAAGAAAACCAATAAATGAAATCATAAAACGAAAAAAAAAGTTATCATGAAATGAAAAAATTATTCAATGAAAATAAAACCAAAATCTAAAAATTTCAAGCCTCAACCGCCACTTTCAACCATCAACCTTCATGTAGTAGATAGTTATTGTAGATGTTTAATAATATCTTAGTGTATTTTGGCTACATATCAGGAATTGAGATCATGTTTGGTACAAGTTCTTTTTTGGCATTTTGAATGTTTCGGGTTCTATCGGATATCCATTTAATTCCGGGTTCGGTTCGGATAATACCCATAACCCGAAATACCATAAAACAAGATCCATTCGGTATTTATGTCGGGTTCGGATCGGTTCGGATTCATTTTCATCGGATCGGGTTTGGTTCGGATTTTCGGGTTCGGTTTATTTGTCCAGCCCTAATTACATCATTTCTTTCAGAGTATTCATGATGTTGTACTGGAAGTTATTATCATATAAAAATCTATTTATGTTTAATATTTATTTTGTTTCAAATTATAAGTATTTTGGGTTAAAAATACAAATATTAAGAAAAAATATCTTTTTATATTTAGCATTTAATTAAATAGTAAAATTGACCAATGATTAATTATAGGGAAATTATCTCAAATAGACATTTTTAAGTTTTCGCCACAAAAATAGTTCTCAATGAAAAATGACCAAAATAGACCCTTTTTATATTGAAATTTTTAATTTTTAATTTTTATTTTTAAAATTTTGAAAATGTATCCTCAAAACCTCACCCTTTAATTCTAAACCCTAAATCTAGATTAGTTAACTTTATTGTAAAAATACATTTTTACCTTTTAATAAAATTTATTTTGATCATTTTCCTATTTGAGAGCTATTTTGTGAATATAAATTAAAAAAGGTCATCCTAGCGAATTTCTCTAAACTATATTATAAATTTGTTTTTCAATTTTGTTTTAATTGATTTACTTTTTATATTGGATTTTGAAAATAACATAAACTGTGAAACAATAAAAAACTCTTCAGACTATTTAATTAAATAGTAAAAGTGACCAATGATAAATTATATTACGTTTGCGTGCCAACCAATAGCTGAGTTACACATCAAATTCAAACGCATATAACACATACGGAGCTGAGATAATTCAATAATTCACAGAAGTGTTAGTTTTTTCACTGTTAATTATTATCTTCTATACTCTTTTGTTTTTATAACTTTTTTACATATAATGGCATTATATTAAAAGAAGCAAAAGTTTTCTTTTTACATAAATCAACTTTTTTTGGGTCCAAAGAAGCTCAATCCTGATATGCCAGAGTGTAAGGTGAAGGATATATATTTGCAAGTTTGAATCTTTTTAATGTGAAATCGTAGGCAGTTAATTAATTTTTTTGGTCTTAAATCAATCCTGGAGAACATATTTGTTGGAACTTGGAGAGAATTTATCTAATTTCTCATAATATGTGAATTAAGAGAATTATAAGGTTTAAATTCAACTCCCTTAAGACATTAACAAAATTATCTTTGCACAACAGTAGCAGTGCTTAAAGATTTATATTTAGGACTTTTCGTGGTTAGAAGGTTTGAAAGTATAGATGAAATCTACTTCTCCATACTGTTACTATAAATAAATGTTTTCCTCTCACACTTACCACATAGTAAAATATGTTACATATCTCGTGAAGTAAATCACGTTAGTTCACGTCCAGCATTAACATACAACATTCACTTTGAGAAACTGTCTAATATTTTTTTGCTTTCTCGTGAAATAAGGGCTTACCGTATCAGAGAGCTCAGAAAACTCAGCAAGAAAGCTGTTGAAGATATCTTGATATTGGTTTAAGCTATATTGCATCACCAAACTATTCTTCATACATCGTTTCAATCATCGGTTCATACAGCAAACTCTCTAATTAACAAAACCACATCACAACTTGAAGTTTGTCAGGAACCAGAAACCACTCAAATCAAAGTGACACCAAAGAGACAACAACAAAAGTTTCATCTATCCTTCTTGCATTACCTTGTTTTATCTAGTCATGTCTGCTTCGCAAACCTGATTTTCTCTAGTTCCTTTGGATATCTGGAAATATATTGAGATGGTTATTAATCAAGTAAAGAAAAGCAAGAATGATGTCTCTTGATCAACACTTACGAATGAAGTAAATGCGCTCAAAGAGTCAAGCGCAGAATATAGAGACAAACTTTTCAGGTAAGCCTTTTTGTGGTCTCCAGACTTGTCTAACCACGAAGCTGTTGATGCAAGTCTCTCGGTCGTCTTCACATATGTTCTAAATACCTAATATGTGGTAGCTTCTAAAAGTTACCGATGCAGGTGTACGCAAACTCTTGCGCAGCAGCATGAACGAAAGTGTTAATGAACATACAATTCCCCTATAAACTATAT